>NC_079168.1:52689182-52921682 GCF_947568905.1 Ostrea edulis | reverse complement strand
GAGCGGATCAAAGAATCTAATGTTAATTAGGTTAATCCCATACAAAAATTTATAAACATAATTGTCGATATCAATGCTAAACTTCAAATATTGCTATACCAGTAAGTTGTGACCGGTGAACAGGGGATGTTTACTCCTTCTGGGTACCTCTGGTGTGTCCAAGGGGTCCATGTTTGACCGTCGCTCCATTTTTATTGGTTTGCCGTAAATAAAAATTCGTTTGACCCGAGAGAGAGACGGGTCAACCCGAAAACTTATGTAATTGTTCATATATATAATGAAAACCACCATTTTTATTACTCGGTACAACAGTGTATCACTCGTTATCAATGTAGATTATTGATATTTGTCGTTTTTTCGTGTTATTTGTTTATGTAATATATGTCTCTTGATAAAGACGCGGGTTGCGTCGAACATTTGAGTTTGAAATAACCAAGAGTGTCGTGGCCTTTTCAGTGCTTTTATAAATTTCTTTACTGTACTGACCTTGTATCTTCTTAGATCCGACACTTTAAGAAAGTAGGGTGTTGTTGGGTTTTTGTGCTTTTATATATACATATATATATATACATACATATATATTAAAAGTCACAATGTCCGGTATAAGATAACAAAATATATGAAATAAACAACAAAGATAAAATTACAACGCAAGCGCTTTCATTTTAAAATCCCCAGGCGTGACATTTTATATTGCTTTACCAATTTCATAGATTTGTAATATATATATATATATTTTAAAAAGTGATAATGTGATAATAACTTTCAATGCTTTAAAAACTTTATATCTTCAAATGAATGCTTTTCAGATACAATTCCGGAACCATCGATTTCAAGTGTGACAGTTTTACTGAATGGATACAACACTGATGGGGTACCATCCATACCGTTTAAGTGACAGCTTGTTTCTACGTGTGTATCCATACGCAAATCCTTCTTCGCTAAATGCCTTTATCTGTTTAATTACTTGACCTTTCTTGAGACTGAGTTCATTTTTTCTCTGAGCCTTGTAATTTGTGTGGGCGACCACTCTGATAATGTCACGCATTCTTCCTATATCGCTATTTTCTGAAGTGTCGGGGCAATCATTGTTTGACGCCACTGAATAGTCCCCGCTCACTCTACTGCAGGGATGGTCGCCCTCAGGCAAAACACAGAATTCTTTGACGTGGAATGGATTTGGAAGACGACAAAATGATTCCTCTGGCAGTTCTATTGTTTCTATCTCATCTTCAGAATATTCTACTACTAACGGCGATGGGAATTTCATGGTTAATCCGTTTTTCAGCACTGTATTCAAACTAGAACAAGTTGTCGTGCTGTTAGCAAGGTTGGTATTCATTTCTTTCTGTGGTATATCTGGTTGTTTCTGAGATACAGAATGGTGTGGTGGAGTCATTTGTCTCTTTCTGGTCCTCATTACCTCTCCTGTTATGTGCAAATCCAGATCCTCTGGTTGCACGGAAGGATTGGTCACCAAAAACATATCGACCCCCGTAACAAATCCTGCCTTCTTGAGCTTTGCCCTTTCTGCCACTCGTCTCCAATTATGGCTGTAAATTTTTCGAATATTAATCGTTTGTAGGTTTATGAAGGAGTCGACTGTATTATCTGCACTTTCATGAATTAAGTCACATTGCGGAATCACATGTTTTACAAACTCTGAAATCACTTCAATGATCACGGAAAATCTGCCCTTATCTAATTCTTTCAGCTCTTCAAACATTATCTGTAGAGTCTTCTTCTTCCTATTTATCAAATTCTGTAACTCTCTCTCATCTTCATTACATGCTTGAGATGTTGTTTTAATTCGTTCTTGAAGACGAGACACTTGTGTAATTATAGATTCTAATTTGGCTGTGCCCTTGGCGGAACGTCTTTTGTTCTTCCTAGAAAGTTTTTCTTCCAAATCAATCAAAGAGCTTTCATATTACTTAAAGACTGCTTATGAATCTGGACAGCGTTTTCTAAGGCATTCTGCTGTGTGTCATAGGGCCTGAATTCATCCTCTATTTCTCTCAGCTTCTGGTCCCGTCGGATGTGTTTAAGGATTTTCTGATAAGGACCGTTATTGGCCATAAGCTGATCATAGATACGTCCATGGATCTCTGCCAAGCGGTGTGTCTCCTGCCACGGGGCTGATTTGAAAAAATCAAGTACATCTTTGCCGCCAACTTCTTTCGCCAACTCATTCTGATATTTTGCCTCCCAACTTTCGATTTCTTGAAGATATGTCAATTCTGCCTGAGCGCGATTCTTTATCATCAGACGTACAGCCTCTTGAAGACGAATAGAATGTTTGTTCTGTTTAATAGCTTCCTTTACCAAATGAAAACCAATGGTATCACCCATTGTTAACAGCAGCTCACTAGGTTAAAGTTATGCTAACTGTGACGATTCATAACACTATGACGTTAAACTATCTATGACGTCATTGTCGAAAGATGGTTTTGCCTCGGACTAGACCCCCGCCATTGGATAAAACGCGACACGTGTTTGCTGTCTAAGCCATAAAATAATGAATTAGAGGTCGCGTCATCAAGCTGGTAGCACGTGACCAGTGTGTACACAGATAGAAGCCTTCGATTCACAGGGGCTAAGCCCGTTTTGGGCCCGAACTCTGTGATACCATAAATATATATTTATGGTATCACAGAGTTCGGGCCCAAAACGGGTTTAGCCCCTGTGCTTTGATTACGTAGAGTAAGACTAGTGCGCCATCAAGCATTAAATTCGTTCGTTTTGCAACGATTGATTTTGCAGTTGAGTCTCAGTCTGTTGATTTTTGCGAGTTTGCTAATTTTGTTTTATAAGTTAGTCTGTTATGTACATATAGGCCTACATTGTACATACATATATCAGTATGTTTTTGAAAATAGTTGTTCGTTTGTGTTAATATTTTCTTTACCCTTTCCGTCACCCATAAATAACAAAACGATTAGATTTACCGGCGACGATACGCGACCGGCCCGATCAATTTGCTGAAAGGTGAATCCTAGATGGGGTGGGGTAGGTGGAAGGCCAATCCTGTTGAGACGGGAGCGATGTTTTGCAAGATTCTACAAGTGATACACAAACATTGGGCGTACATGAGACCACCGTTTTTGTCTAGTCTCAGTAATTCTTAGATGCATCTGTTGTTTAAAAATTACGCTCTTTCAGAAATCTATGAGATATGTACGCGTATGTTACGTTGGGGAGTCCCCTCATGGGCAAAAATTTCCCTGCTTCGAATCGGTGAGATACGGAAGCCGATAGGTGCCAGGGTATAGAATTAATATTTATTTAACTGGCGGCCGCCACTCATGATTTATATGGCTGTCGCCAGTTATTCAACTCCTATCTCTTTCTCTATCTCTCTCTCAAAATGAAAGGGGTGCAATCCCTCCCCAATGCTTAGTGATATGTATGTGATATATATACAATTCAGAGCATAGGCGCCTGGGTCAAGGATATTGCACTATAACCTATATGTAGACAATGGAGGAAATTCGAACCACGAATAAATATTTCTCTCTTATTTATGGTGTCTCTTTATACATTTTTTCATGTTCCAGGAAGCTTAAATACACGTGTCATTATCACAGAACACTAATTTATCCACGTTTTAAAAAATGTCTTATCCCACTGATTCATAATATATATAAAGAGACACCATAGATCAGAGAGAAATATTTATTCGTGGTTCGAATTTCCTCCATTGTCTACATATAGGTTATAGTGCAATATCCTTAACCCAGGCGCCTATGATTCAGAGTATTAAATTAGCCTATTATTTTTCGATTGTGCTGTTAAATACGTAGAACCACGGGGCTGACCCTCCATTTGTTTGACAACGTTCAATTTCTGTTATTTTCACACGCAAACTAAGTTATTTTCACATGTGAAATACGATTAATTGGCGGATTGGCCCCCACCCCACTATTTTGGTGGTAGTAATGCATGGTAAAAATGTAACAATGAATGAACTGATAAATTGTCGGCCGCCAGTTAATTTATATGGCGGCCGCCAGTTAATAAGTGGTGGTCGTCAGATAATCAGCGGCGGCCGCCAGTTAAATTAAGTGGCGGCCGCCACATAAATTAAGTTGCGGTCGCCAGTTAAATAAATATTAATTCTATACCCTGGCCCCTATCGGCTTCCGTAAATTCCTACTGTACAGTGAAACTTCTGTAAACCAGCCAGCTACTGGACTGAAGAAAATGACCGGTTTAGAGAGGTAGCTGGTTTATTGAGAATTCAGTAAATTGCTGATAAGGTGGTGGGGTTTTTTTCCTCACGAGATCAGGAGTACATCGTAATTTAATAACGTCACATGTCATTGGTGTTTTGATTGTATTACTAATTTACCTTTCATATTTCAATTATGTATGTGAAATATCCACTGTGCATAGTTATTCATGTATGATGAATTCAGTGTAAAATGAGTTTCGGGTATAAACATTTATAATTGATAATTATCATTCGCAATCTGTTGGCCAGCGGAAAAATAGCATCCTCGTATCGTTGTTATCATCATCAATGAATCACCGACACTGTCGTTATAAACCCTATAATCACAGGACACCGGTATGAGGTATGACGTATTTTGTAGTTACTAAAAACAATATTGATAGATTACTCAGTATCATTATCAGCCGTGTTATACACGTGGATCTACAAGTATTTCCCATTGATTGGGGGATCCACCACCCGGAGGGGGGGGGGGTCTAACTTATACCATGGACTTATATTTTACGAGTTGAATCTGCGTAAATTAAAGCAAAAGTTAAAAAATGTATCGCAGAGGGCATTTCCGCGCTTGGTCTTCTATCTGGCCGTCCAACCAGCCTTCCACTCGTCGGAAGCCATTAAGAAAAATAATGGTCTCCTATACTTCAAAAAAGAGAAATCGTCATCCTTAAACATATACTCCGGACATTATTAATAGAAAGTAGAGAGTAAAACCGGTTCTGTATTGACGGTTAGTGTAGTTTCCTTCCTGCTCTGTGTCAATAATGGGATAACTTTCTAAAGTTGAGTCAGGGGAAGTGGCGCATTATCCGGAGACTCTTCCTGCACGAGCCAGCGTTTGTGAAGAAAACGTAAGATTTAAACCAGTAAATCCGAGTATTATAATTTCAAGTTTTAAAATGACCCTTTTTAAGGTCGGCTTCAGACCTATGGGTTGGTGATTTTATGAAATATGTATACTTTGATTACAATATTCAGGTAGACCTAAATCTATTGCTGTTGGATTTTTAGTTTGATCTTGGTTTTTATTTTTCCTTTTTGCACAAACAATAAACAATATGTCGACATTTTGATAACACAATGAAGAATAACATAATTAATCTAATTGTGACGGTATGATATATATATATTCGGGCAAAGTTTACAAATAGACAGAAAGAGTGACATTATGTTGTAATATAACAAAGATGCTATTTTAAACCTCATTATATCTCATAGTAGCGGTGGTTATATGAATATACCCGGAAGTTTTGTGAATAATATCCTATATCGTCCCCGTGTCTAGCAATTATATGATTTATAGGTTTCTATTCAACAGGAAAAATGGACGAAACTTTTTCTAACAATGTGACCCGGGCTAACAGTGAGAACGAAGAGAGGATTTCCAAGGAAATCGTGAGAAATATTTCTTTAAAAAGGGAGGGGAGATCCACGTTTGTGACATTTAACGATTTCTTCACGAAGGACCCCTTGGACAACTCCATACCAATTTGCACACTTAGAGAGTCAATTAGCTCGGAACCCATTCTAGATTCAGTTAGCTCCGATCCCATTCCAGAGTCAGTTAGCTCGGATCCCATTCCAGGGTCAATTGGCTCGGATCCCATTCCAGAACCAGTTAGCCCGGATCCCATTCCAGATTCTCCCGTTTCTGAGAGGAAATTTATAAATATACCAGCACACGGCTCGGAGCGAAAAGATACTGGACACAACAAAGGTACAACCATTGAAACAAACAAGAACCAATAACGCATGAAAGTTCGATAGAGAGAAAAGTACCGTTAAAAAACCCTGCGCACGCGACACGGGAGGATACATTCTTCCGAGAAGACACCGATGTTGAATGCGGACTTGAAAACATAGATGTTCTCCAAACAGCTGATGGTAGACATATTTGGACAAAATTCGGAAAAGAAGTGTCTCAAATTGATTCTGAAGAAAAGGTGATATTCAAGCAAGATTTCAGTGCTCTTGTTGATGACGTGGCTGTGCTTAGTTCAAACTCCGTCTTTCTTGTTGAATCTCAAAGTAAAACTATTCGATTCCTGAAAATTGAAGCAGGAGAACCGGTTATTACAATTTTTGACATTTTGTCGCCAGATACCCCTGAGAATATATGCATCAACACAAAGACAAGAGAAATTGTGATAACTGTACTCATGAACAAGGGGTTGTTCTGTTTCAAACGTGCTCGAACCTCCATCAGAAGATATCATTATAGTGGGAAATGCATCGATGAAATTATTCCGAAAAACAAAGGAAAATTCGTATTTGAGAGTTCGCTTAATATGGTTTGCAATGGAAATGGCGATATTTGTATAGCAGCCGTGAAGGGATTGTCTCATTTTGTAGCCGTATTTGACCAATCAGTCAACTTCCGGTTTCTTTACGACGGAGGAAAGGAAAGACAAAACTCTTTCCGACCCACATCCGTTTGTGCGGACTGTCATAATAACATTTTGTCCCTTGACTCTAACAGTAATTCTGTTCACGTCATCGACCAAAATGGAAGCTTTCTTAGGCTGATCAGTCCATTCAGTGACAACGCAGTCTGTCCTAAAATAACAGCTCTGTGTGTCCTCAAGGGAGACAAGTTACTGATGGGACAAGATACAGGGAAAATACGTGTTCTTCACTTCTCTGCTTACTCAGAATTAACGAAACTCTAAAGTCATTCAGAAATCGTTTGAACACTGCAGTATTTATTAAACAATGTGCACTGGATTGTGGACAGTGTTGATTGAAGTACATTGCAGGTTACATAAAGATCATGTTTTAATTCGGTGCGTTTCGTGGGTTGGATAGAGGGGACCTTCCCAACCCCTTTCTCACCCACCTTCCTTTTTACACCCCCTCCTCTTTTTTTTTGGTGTTCGAAATGTATCTAAAAAATTATTGTAGGTTTACATTGTGACAATATTCTGTACTTTTACAAAATGAATTAGTGTAGTAATTATTATCAGAAGTAAAGAGGAGGTGTTGTACTATTGTTATTTTCCTTTATGGAGAAATTGTACTAAGACCATCCTGTGTTTGGATATTCCTTAAGGAGGATCAACTGCTGAACATCCAGAATTGGAATTTAAAGATGTTATGACTCATGAAATTATATGACGCGAATTGACAATAATCAATGCTATTAAGATAATAGAAAGATAATACTGAGTGGAAAATAATCCACAAAATACCATTCATAATAACAAAAAAAACAACAGTAAACTTCAATGGTTCCTATGGAAAGCCGTAGGGTACCCCCACATTATTATTATTTTTCCCTATATAAAATACCAAAATTATAATCTCTTCCAAAAATAAAAATTTCCCCTGGTTCCAATATAGAATACTTAATAAAATTTAGCAGCAAACTAATTTTTATTTAAATTTTTTTTAAAATTATCAGGGAAATAGTTGTACTTCACTGACGGCTGTACTAAATGTTGAGGCATAAAAAAAGAAGTATTGTAAAATAGAGACAAAACACAGGTACTCGACGTTTTAAATACCTATAATAAAAAGATTGTCTTCATGTAAACATCATATTATGATGTTTACAGGAAGACAATTTTTTTTAAATTATAGATATTTAAAACGTGGAGTGCCTGTGAGACAAAACGAGGAGTTCTGGAGTATGCAATTGAAAATTTATGAAATTCAGAATGAAAAATGACCGATAAATACTTGTGATCTGGGGTTATTACAGATGTATCTATAAATATATGAGGGATTGGTACAGGAAAAATCACCAGGTGTATCACTCCACCTTAATTAATGGATAAGTTTGTTTTTGCGCATGGAGTGACCTGCCCTTGAATGACGCTATATAATTTCTTTGATGTAAAATGCACCATTAACTAGTAAATGTAACTTTCTCCACTACTCACAATTTTGCCATATAAAACCATAGTACACCTCTCAGACTTATAATGGCTGAGTATGAAAGGAAATTACTATTAATAAACTCTTCAGACATTATTTTAAAGGGTGCATTGTTCTAAAATGTCCAAATAGTATGATTAGTGTAAAGATTATTCTTAGAATAGATAATGTTGCTTGATAATTCACCACTTCAGTAATGAGAAATTTCATCGTGCTGTGTGGGGAAAGACATTTTCATTTTATCGTTTGATGCATCGATAATATATCATTAATCACAATAATAATCTAGATTATCATAAAGAATATATAAATATCAAAAAATGTGACAAGATCTCCCTTTATATTAATTGATAATTAAGTTCTGTTTCTAGAATACACAACACGTCATCTCTAGTCTGTGTATTCCTGTAAAATTACTGAATATTAGGCCCTGTGTGTACTAGAATAACAGTGTAACATGAAGACTTGTTCTGTATAGGAACGCCTTGAGGGTGGATACAAAGATGAAAGTTTATGTAAAGATTTTTTCATGATATATTATTCTACCCATTATGATTCTTGGAGCAAAAAAAAAAAAAAAAAGTAGCACGAAGACCATAAAGGCGGCATATAGTACCAAAGTTGACTACAAAAATTGAATTAGTGATACCCATGAGATTAATCCTCTAGACTATTGATATAGCGTTTGGTAGCCATGAGACGAATCCTCTTTACCATTGATATAACGTTTGGTAGCCATAAGACTAATCCTCTAGACTAGTGATATAGCGTTTGGTAGCCATGAAACTAATCCTCTAGACTATTGATCCAACGCTTGGTATTTATGAGACTAATCTTCTAGACTAGTGATATAGCGTTTGGTAGCCATGAGACTAATCCTCTTTACCATTGATATAACGTTTGGTAGCCATGAGACTAATCCTCTAGACTAGTGATATAGCGTTTGGTAGCCATGAAACTAATCCTCTAGACTATTGATCCAACGCTTGGTATTTATGAGACTAATCTTCTAGACTAGTGATATAGCGTTTGGTATTTATGAGACTAATCCTCTAGACTAGTGATATAGCGTTTGGTATTTATGAGACTAATCCTCTAGACTAGTGATATAGCGTTTGGTAGCCATGAGACTAATCCTCTAGACTAGTGATATAGCATTCGCAATACATTAGACAATTTTTTTAATTATTGATGTGCCGTTTGGTAATCCTCTAGATTATTGATATAGTGTTTGGTATTTATGAGACTAATCCTCTAGACTATTGATATAGCGTTTGGTATTTATGAGACTAATCCTCTAGACTATTGATATAGCGTTTGGTAGCCATGAAACTAATCCTCTAGACTATTGATCCAACGCTTGGTATTTATGAGACTAATCTTCTAGACTAGTGATATAGCGTTTGGTATTTATGAGACTAATCCTCTAGATTAGTGATATAGCGTTTGGTATTTATGAGACTAATCCTCTAGACTAGTGATATAGCGTTTGGTATCTATGAGACTAATCCTCTAGACTAGTGATATAGCGTTTGGTATTTATGAGACTAATCCTCTAGATTAGTGATATAGCGTTTGGTATTTATGAGACTAATCCTCTAGACTAGTGATATAGCGTTTGGTATCTATGAGACTAATCCTCTAGACTAGTGATATAGCGTTTGGTATTTATGAGACTAATCTTCTAGACTAGTGATATAGCGTTTGGTAGCCATGAGACTAATCCTCTAGACTAGTGATATAGCATTCGCAATACATTAGACAATTTTTTTAATTATTGATGTGCCGTTTGGTAATCCTCTAGATTATTGATATAGTGTTTGGTATTTATGAGACTAATCCTCTAGACTATTGATATAGCGTTTGGTATTGACGAGAAAGGTGAAGATAACGAATAGTGATCAATCTCATAACTCCTATAAGCAATACAAAATAGAGAGTTGGACAAACACGGACACCTGGATATACCAGAGGTGGGATCAGATTTCTAGGAGGAGTAAACATCCCCTGTTGGCCGGTCACACCCGCCGTGAGCCCTATATCTTGATCAGGTAAACGGAGTTATCCGTAGTCAAAATCAGTGTGCCAAGAATGGCCTAACAATCGGCATGAAACACGTCAGACAGCATTTTACCCAATGATAGGTTGTATTGGCAAACTAGATCGTTATAACGACCATTGAATTTGCGAAATGCTGATTTTAAACGAGACTGTTGGAACCCCTGCACCATCAACTTGTTTGTCAGTAGCCTCTATACTATTGATATAGCGTTTGGTATTTATGAGACTAATCTTCTAGACTAGTGATATAGCGTTTGGTAGCCATGAGACTAATCCTCTTTACTATTGATATAACATTTGGTAACCATGAGACTAACCCTCTAGACTAGTGATATAACATTTGGTAACCATGAGACTAACCCTCTAGACTAGTGATATAACGTTTGGTAGCCATGAGACTAATCCTCTAGACTATTGATATAACACTTGGTAGCCATGAGACTAATCCTCTAGACTATTGATATAGCGTTTGGTATTTATGAGATTAATCTTCTAGACTAGTGATATAGCGTTTGGTAGCCATGAGACTAATCCACTTTACTATTGATATAACATTTGGTAGCCATGAGACTAATCCTCTAGACAGGTGATAGCGTTTGGTAGCCATAAGACTAATCCTCTATACTATTGATATAATGTTTGGTAACCATGAGACCAATCCTCTAGACTAGTGATATAGCATTTGGTAGCCATGAGACTAATCCTCTAGACTATTGATATAACACTTGGTAGCCATGAGACTAATCCTCTATACTATTGATATAGCGTTTGGTAACTATGAGACTAATCTTCTAGAGTAGTGATATAGCGTTTGGTATTTATGAGACTAATCCTCTAGACTATTGATATAGCGTTTGGTAGCCATGAGACTAATCTTCTAGAGTAGTGATATAGCGTTTGGTATTTATGAGATTAATCCTCAAGGCTAGTGATATAGCGTTTGGTAGCCATGAGACTAATCCTCTAGGCTAGTGATATAGCGTTTGGTAGCCATGAGACTAATCCTCTAGACTAGTGATATAGCGTTTGGTAGCCATGAGACTAATCCTCTTTACTATTGATATAACGTTTGGTAGCCATGAGACTAATCCTTTAGACTAGTGATATAGCGTTTGCTAATCATGAGAATAATCCTTTAGACCAGTGATATATTTGACTGAATTTCTGTTCTAGTAGTAACAACAGTAATACAATTTAATTTTGCTTGAGGTATGAGAATTCTCAATAAATTTAATACGATAAATAACTCATTAAAAGTTTCTTTAATTCCCTCGATGTAAACTCCAAATGTTAAGGTTTCCGATCCCCCATTCCCCATCGTTTTATCTAATTTATTCTGAAACTGCTATCAAAATCCCATCACAAGCTGGGGCATGTATTATACATCCCTCTACCCACACCTTATTAATTTTGTCCGATTTCGGATCGATACATTTATTTTCTTCTTCTTATGTTTTGAAAATATGCATTAAAGACCATCCCAAAATGTATATTTTCGTCTTTGTTGTGTATTAGTGAAAATCCCGTTATCAGTGATGCTGGTTTAGGACAGGTGGAAGAGGGTTTTTTTTTTTGTTAGAAATTTATGTATGTATATATGTTTTTATGTACATGTATGTATGTATGTATGTATGTATGTATGTAACTGCATGTTATGTCTTCCAATTTGCAATTATGCAATTCACAATAAATCTGTAACAAGTTTATTAACTTAAGTTCATATATCATATATATTTGTCACTGTTCTTTCATTTTGAGTGCGACGAACATCTGTTGCTATTTAGGAACATTAATACAATACAGTAGGCCTTCTAGACAATCGAGAGCTTAAAAATAAATTGAAGCTTCAATCTGTTATTGAGAAAACGTATGAAAATAAGAAAAAACCTATCTCATTTATTTCAAAATTCTTTAATGCATGCACACAAAATGCACCTGGTGAAGTTAAATTAAAGCCCCCGTATTTCGTATTTTCATCTATAAAGCAAAACAAAAAACAAAAAACCAACAACAACAACAAAATTTAAAAATAAAAAAAAAATAAAAAAAAAAGACAAGAAAAAAAAGAAATGGATTCTACTTCGGAGGAAAAACCATAGTTCGTTGGCTACTTTCTTCCAGTACATGGTCACAAACTGCATGCAAACGATGACATAAATCATTTATTGCTGCTACACAGGTATAGATGATATGTCCAATGATGCCTCAAAGGTTGATTAATATATAATGAAGCAAAATAGAGTTTCAGGTTGTTTTTTTATTTGGACTAGTGATTAAATGTTATGGACTCAGTGAATTTCACAAGCTTAGTAGTCCTTTGCCAAGTGAATATTGAGATAATATTATTTCGTGGGAACGAACTTTATTTCGTGGAAACGAAATTAATTTCGTGGGATCGAATTTTATTTCATGGGAACTAACTTTATTTTGAGAGAACGATGTTTTAAATACAATTCTTTCACCTCCCTAAATCAGCCACTACGGTTACTGGTTTATGACAGGTGGGAAAATTTTTTTTGTAGGAACGAATTCTTTATTTAATATTTATTTTTTATTTTCCATCTGCCCTAAACCAGCCACTGTACTTTTCCTGTCGTCTGCCTCAGCTGGTTTAAAAAACTTCGCCTGGGTTTTTACTCAAAGCAAGTCAACACATTAGATAAATTGTTAAGACATAAGACATTCTTCTTTACTTTCGTGCTTCCGTTATATTTTCAAAACTCGCCAATACCTAATTACATCGATTGAATCACTCAGGGTCAAATTCGTTGCTGTGCCGGAAGTGCAAGAACGGTAACCCAGTCTAATGTTCCGAATGACATTGTCCACACGATGACGTCCGAAGCTTCCGAGAGAAATTATTCAAGCTTGAAAAACGTCAGCGTTTCTTTAAAATGACAAGAAAGTAAGATTTTATACATTACTTGATTAACACTCACGAGGAGTACCTCGAGTGTTAATTACCAATCTCAACTTTTAAAGATCTGTTAATATATAAAGTATATATGATTGAGCCCATGAGAAAAGGTGCTTATTGCAAAGAAAGGACATCACAAACATAGGGTGTCTAATTAACATTCACGATGAGTAACTCGACTGTTTATTACCACCATCAGCTTCTAATCATCTATTGATATTTAAAGTATATGATTGGGACCATGACAAAAGGTACTTATCGCAAAGATGGTATACTGGAGAACGACGTCACAGATTTTAAGCGCTGCAATCCTCAACACATAATCATGGCGGTCTGTTGATGATGATCAGACTTATGTGCCTGTCATAGTGTTTAAAATGTTTACCCCTTTAATACCCTAACGTTTGTTTTATTTGTACTACTTTCTAAATATGCATGTCCGTATCATGTTGTATGACTATAATACCTCAAACTGTTCTATAGTAGCAATATCATATATTATTATACTTTCATGTAAAATACTCGAATCTGATTGGTCGAGAAGCATTTGAAAAACATATTGTTACCCTTTGAGAACAGAAAGCACGCCCTCCAGGGTGATAGTATCTAGCAACGAGTAACAGTACTTGACAACAGGTGATATTATAAACAAGAATAGATATGGTTTACCCCATATCCAAGAAATTCGACTTTTAATTTGCTCGTAGCAAATTCTGTGACCAGTCTTGCTTCACTAGCAAACAGTGCGCACACCTGTCCTTGACCTTTTAACCTTGAAAAAAAAAATGTACAATTACATGAACAATACTAAAGAAGGATAATTTAAAATCTTGTCTTTATATTAGCTGAAAAATACATATATAGAGTAATATATAATAACAAGAAGGTGAAAATCACTTTGTAGATATTTACTATGATATCCCCCTCCCCATCTAATTTTATTTTCTAGAAAATAAATTGCCCAATTAGGTTATCTCTTTTTTAATTGAAAAAATGCCCACCCCAGAATCAAATGTGTGTCCCCTTTCTTGATAAAAAAAAATAGTAGAAATATCTCATTTCCAAACCTTTAATCCACCTCTCCTATTTTTAAAAATTTTCTCTGTTATGGTTATATTTGTATTTTCTTATCCTTATGAATTCATAAAATTTGTACATGAGGGTCACAACCTATGCACTTATTCAACAAGAAATGTATACATTGCCTTAATAAATTTTATCTATATATTGGAAAAAAAACCATGGGAATCATTTTGAATTGCAGGGAATTTCGTAAACTTTTTTTCCATGCAAAAGTACCACCTAGTACCTCATCTACGCAATACCGAGCTGTCTTGCAGTGAATATTGCAGGTGTAATTTTTTTTACACGTGTTTCTTTACTTTGTTCACTGACAACAAGCAGAAATCACATAAATTGCAATACAAATGTTGATAAGTTGAGTACCTTTAAAAAAGAAAAACAAAACCTCGTCACTCGTACATTTCTTACATGTGTTATATTTTTAGAAGTTGGAAAAACCCACATATATGTATTACTTTAATAAAATGATTTGATTGCCTTTTGTCTTTCAAAACTACCGTTACCAGTGGTAACATATTTTCCTTTAGATATCACATTTATTGTCTTTTCTGTTCAGTTGTATTCCTCTGCTCTGATTACAAAGCGTCATGCTTGTTTATAACGGTCGATAACTCGTAGTCGTACGTATTGTATAAGACAAATGCTGATGTCAAAATCATCGGCATTTATCAAAAGTGCTCTGTTATATATTATAGAAATCCTTATAAAAAAGAAAACACACACACAAATTAATGATTAACATTCTCTCTCAGAAGAAATTGTATGATAATTGACGAACAATAATCATGAAAGGAATATAAATGACCTATATATTTTCGTGAAATACACTGAGGAGGCAGCTAGCGTAGGAATTATTCTCTTTAGAGAAGTCGAGAGGCATAGCCTTCATCGACTTCTCTTCGCAAGCATTCATGTTTTGATTCTGGAAAACGTGTAAATGCCGGAGTCGGTGACGGTTTATGCTTCGACCGACGTTTCGAGTCAGATGTGCCTGGATTTACACAATAGACAAGTTGTTTTCAAACATTTAACAGTAATGCACAAAACTGACGCAAGGAAATCAAAACTTACTTGCTTTTAATCCATTTTCAACATGTCCCCTGTCCCGGGTTTACGTTAACTGGTCTTGGGAGCTGTCACAATAGGGGACCAGTTAAGAGAAAAGCAGGCTGACGTAATCAGAGTTGTGATTTAAACCCGGGGCATGAGCATGTTGAAAATGGATTAAAAGCAAGTAAGTTTGATTTCCTTGTGACGGTTTTGTGTATTACTGTTAAATGTTTGAAAATAACTTGTCTATTGCGTAAATCCAGGCACATCTTAGTCGAAACGTCGGTCGAAGCATAAACCGTCACCGACTCCGGTATTTACACGTTTTCCAGAATCAAAACATGAATGCTTGCGAAGAGAAGTCGATGAAGGCTATGCCTCTCGACTTCTCTAAAGAGAATAGCGTAGGAATATGAATACTTCTTATTTACATTTCTGGTGAAAAGGTTATTTTCTTAAAATCATTTGACGTTAATTTTGTTTTCTTCTACGTATTACATACACATCGATATTCTAAACATTTGCTGTAATGTTGTATCTGCTGATCATGAATGGAACTATATTTTTTCAGAGCAATTGTGTGAAGAGTACCTGAATCCAGTAATAGCGAGCGCAGCGAGCCAGCGCGGAGCGCTGGCTCGTACTGCGAGCTCTAATGACTAGAGCGCGGGAAATAATCCGAGCTAAATCTCAACCTCTAACAAGAATTTGTTTTTGAGGCCAATCCCAGAAGTCCCTCGTACAAAATTGCGGATGGTTCGATTCGTAAAATAATAATAATAAATTTTTTTGAAGTATTACAAACCTTTCTTATTTGAAAGGGAAGGATGACAATCATATTCTTCCCCCTTTCTTTTTCTTTTTAAAATATTGTCTAAAGAAATGTAAACAGTAACGTCACAACTACCAGGCTACGTCACAACACGCTCGTTGCATTTCCCGCTAAACTGATTCCTACATTGGCGAGAAGAGCAAGACAGTAATCCTACGTATTGACAGTGAACCAGATCAGTTTTCCTTGTTTTCAATATAAATTTTTTGAAAATGTATTCAGATATGCTGCGCTCGCCCCAACGGTCACACCGTAATCATATTAAATATTGAATAGATAGTATGCACTGATCGAATTTATTAAAAATTATCACATGCGTCAAATTTATGCGCGTACGGTTCGCCGTAGATTGTTAGACGACGTCGTTTGAGCGTTTGTAATAAACACGAATATCCGCATCGATATACGAAAAATCGCATGACAGTGATTGATCAAATGTCAATGTCAGATGTTAAGTCTTTCTACTTTGTTGTTTATATAACATTCAGCATAATAAAACAAATATTACATGTAGTTGAGGGTAACATTGAAAATTTTCAATGTTACCCTCAACTACATGCAATAATTGGTTACGTTCACTTCATTTTACTACATCGAGAGTTGTTGTTGATTCCTCTCCTCGTATTTTGACAGACGATCGATTGGAATGCTTGTGAAATATTTTCACGATGAACCGTGGGCCTACATGTTACATACACATAATATTCTCTACACTTCCTTTGCATGGTCGACCCTTTTCAAATAATTCTTTCTTTGTCATAACCTACAGATCCATGGAGGGAAAATAAGAAAGATAACTCTATTATACACCTGATGTGAGGCTCAGAATCAACTGATTTTTAAAAAAAAAACTTCCTTCATTCAATAATATATTTGGTAACATTAAAAAAGATTAAAAGGTATATTGCATATATATCTGAATCTAAAATACATTCTATGTTTAGATATGACTTTGTAGCTGCCGCCAACTTTTTTTTTTTTTAACAATGTTCATTTACTTGTATGCAAAGTTAGTTACTTTTACATTCAAAGTTATATGTAGTCACTGCTTTTGCATGCAAAGTACATATGTAAGATATATCGGTTGATAAACCTCTCACTGTTTTGATTGAATTAAACCCATGTAGTATGCATGGAGAGCAAATTTAGGATTTAGGATTTCGAATATATATATATATATATATATATATAAAACCTATGAAATGAGTCGCTCGAAATAAATCACTGAACTGGATGTATGCTTGGTTTCTTTTCATAAAATTGTAAAATGTTGTCTTATATATGAGAAAATTACTCTGTACTTGGGAGTGCAGTCTTACATATGAGAAAATTACTCTGTACTTGAGAGTGCAGTCTTACATATGAGAAAATTACTCTGTACTTGGGAGTGCAGTCTTACATATGAGAAAATTAATCTGTACTTGGGAGTGCAGTCTTACATATGAGAAAATTACTCTGTACTTGGGAGTGCAGTCTTATATATGAGAAAATTACTCTGTACTTGGGAGTGCAGTCTTACATATGAGAAAATTACTCTGTACTTGGGAGTGCAGTCTTATATATGAGAAAATTACTCTGTACTTGGGAGTGCAGTCTTACATATGAGAAAATTAATCTGTACTTGGGAGTGCAGTCTTACATATGAGAAAATTACTCTGTACTTGGAAGTGCAGTCTTACATATGAGAAAATTACTCTGTACTTGGGAGTGCAGTCTTACATATGAGAAAATTAATCTGTACTTGGGAGTGCAGTCTTACATATGAGAAAATTACTCTGTACTTGGAAGTGCAGTCTTACATATGAGAAAATTACTCTGTACTTGGGAGTGCAGTCTTACATATGAGAAAATTAATCTGTACTTGGGAGTGCAGTCTTACATATGAGAAAATTACTCTGTACTTGGGAGTGCAGTCTTATATATGAGAAAATTACTCTGTACTTTGGAGAGCAGTGACATAAGAGAAAACAATTTTAGGCGTTACTGAATCCTGACTAGCAACACTGACAACACTTGTGAATATAGTCATCGTCAGCAAACTTTTTTTTTCAAAATCGTTTCCCTTTTTACAAACTTTCGTGGCTAAATCATGTAAAATATGCCATTTGGAAGACAGGGCTCGTTATTCTTTGATTAATTGATTGTCAATTCGGTTAATTTGTTGGAGAAGGAGGGGATGTCGCAGTAATGCAGGCGCATTGAATTATCAAAATGATTTTGTTCTTGGAATGATATGTGAAAAGGTAATGTTTAATATACGTTAAAGCTCTTACATAGATATTATGCATGCAAAAATAATTACGTTGTCGAAAAACCCATCGGATTGTTCGTCGTGGCTGTTAATTTTATGGACTGTTAATGAGCGATATGACATATAATTTACACTCACAAGGGGTATCTCGACTGTTAATTACCAGTCTCAGCTTCTAATCATCTGTTAATTACTAGGATACTTAATTGCATATAAACCATGAGTAGTGGAGAAAACGAACTTCCCACATTAGTGCAGGAACCCAATCTATTGTATATTTGCAATGGGGCACCTAAAGAATTACTATCGTTTTCTGATCAGCTCTTTCATAGAGAAGGTGAAGATGTGAAAAAACCAGGGTGATTCAGCGAAAGTGTGATGGAGAAAAAGCGAAACGCTTCCGCCTTCACCCTTGTACTTTAATTTGCCCTTCGCTTTCTTGTATGAAGAAGTTTTGATATAGAATCTACGCATGTCCAAGACAGATGACTTGATTATCAAGTTCTTCCATGTGGGATGTACTAATGCTGAAATAAATTTATTACGATATATAAACACTTTAGGAATAAAGTATGAATTTGTTTGGGGGGGGGGGGGAGTTCATATTCGCATACATGATTGTATTCGCCATATTTACACATGTATATAGTATTGCACTGATCCTGTACAAGTAATAGTTATTCAATAATTTATTTACACATCATAGTTTTAAAAAAAATATGCAAATGATGGTTCCGCCCACTGGTGTATCTCCAGTTATTGTACACTTCTTATAAAGTGAAAAACACCACAGCCATGATACAAATGAATTTAAGCAGAAAGATAATGTAGTGAGCGATATAGAGATTTGAAATTCCGTTTATGGATATACTTAAATGCATGTACAGTCATTTAACTCGAGACTACAATAACCGAGGCCCCGTATCACAGCAAGTGTGGCACCATAAATACCCCTCCCTGCTCAAAGGCCGTAAGCGCCGAGCATAGGCCTAAATTTTGCAGCCCTTCATCAGCAATGGTGACGTCTCCATATGAGTGAAAAATTCTCGAATGCGACATATACAATATCCAACCATCTAACCATTTAACATGAAACATTAAGGATGATTTATGATCATTAAAAATACAGCGAAGTGCTTTATGGATAATGAAAAGTAGGGGTTTATAATGGTTTGGGGTTGATTTTCAAAAAAGGATGCGGACTCCTGTTCAAGTCACTGGCTTATAGTGCCAATAAGATGTGTAGTACATTTAAACTAAAGATTCTCAGGGACAATTTTTGAAAGTACTCGTATATCACAACTACAACTTGTGCTGCCGAAGTTGAATGATTATATCATAACTGTACATTGTGCTTCCATTCTAAATTTATAACATATGAGTTTACTGAGGGAAGGGGCGGGCTGTTGTTTTAACTGTTAAGTCTATATCCTGGGTTGTAAACTCAATATTGATAGTGTAGAAACGTGCCTTGATTGCCAGAAGAATGTAAGTGTCCATCTATTGGCGTGGGGGGGGGGGGGAACTCGAAGTATAAAGCCCATCTGAATGTCCATCTATAGGCAGGGGGGTACTCGAAGTATAGAGCCCATCTGAATGTCCATCTATAGGCAGGGGGAGGGGCTCGAAGTACAGAGCCCATCTGAATGTCCATCTATAGGCAGGAGGGAGCTCGAAGTATAGAGCCCATCTGATTGTCAATCTATAGGCGGGGGTGAGAGGGGGGTGGGGGTCGAAGTATAGAGCCCATCTGAATGTCCATCTATAGGCAGGGGGGTCGAAGTATAGAGCCCATCTGAATGTCCATCTATAGGCAGGGGGGGGGGGGGTCGAAGTATAGAGCCCATCTGAATGTCCATCTATTGGTGGGGGGGGGACTCGAAGTATAAAGCCCATCTGAATGTCCATCTATTGGCGGGGGGGGGGGGGGGGCTCGAATTATAGAGCCCATCTGAATGCCCATCTATAGGCAGGGGGGACTCGAAGTATAGAGCCCCATTTGAATGTCCATCTATAGGCAGGAGGGAGCTCGAAGTATAGAGCCCATCTGAATGTCCATCTATAGGCAGGGTGCTCGAAGTATAGAGCCCATCTGAATGCCCATCTAGTGGCATTAAGGGGGCGGGGGGTAGAAGTATAGCCCGTCTGAAGTTCTGCCCTGAATGTTGCATGGGGATGGGGATTTGAATTATATCATAATTGAAGGTCCGCAATGTAGAATATACTTTGTAATGGGAACGTGGGGCCTTTAATTATGATATAATAGCAGGCGTATATCATATTCGTTTTAAAGAGAAGGAACCGTCATATATGGTATACTGAAAGGCTCGCTCTGTAGTATATAAGTTATAATGGTAGGGGGACCTTTAATTATGTATAACTGAAAGTAACATGTACGTTTTCATGATAAGGGGATCTTCAATTATAGCATAAATGAAGGTCCACTTCGTGGTATATTTATGTCTTCATGCATGGGGGACTTTAATTATGGCCTAATTAAATGTCCGCCTTGTACAACATGTCCCTTATATAGTCAGTGACCAAGGGACATTCTAGGTGAATTTCATTAGTAAATATATATCATTGTATCTCTTTTTTGTATATATTTTATCTTATTCATATATTATATCTACATATATACATGTAAATGTGTTTGATTCATTGTGACCTTGATGTAGGGAGAGGGCTAAAATAGGCTATTAATATGCCTGCTGCCCAATCCCATATTAGTGAATTAAATAATTGTTTAAAATAACTGCTAGAATCTGAAGAACTTTCGGTCTTTCTCAATCTGTACTGTTTATTGAAACATTTTTCCTCGAACGTTCGTTGTCACAGGGTTAAAGCATGTGGGTATGGAGCGCCAAATTTGATGTGCGCATCAAATCAAATTATTGTTTTCACCAATTGAATTAATGCGCGAATTAAATCAATTATTGCTCTGATTGATTGATTGTATCTTGCTTAACGTCTCGCTGGAGAATTTTTCACTCATATGGAGACGTCACCAAGACCGGTGAAGGGCTTCAAATTTAGGCCTATGCTCGGCGTTGAACAGTGAGGGTTCTTCAGCGTGCCACACCTACTGTGACACGGGTCATCCGTTTTTAAGGTCATCTCCGAGGACCCGTGACATTCACACCAGATGCCGAGCGTTTGGCGATGGAACTGTCACTACCTGTTTTAACGACTTAGGTGTGTCGTGGCCGGGATTCGAACCGCGGCGGTAATTATTGTTCTCATCAATTGAATTAATGCGCGCATTAAATCAATTAGTACTCTCCTAAATTGAATTGATGCTAGCAAGAATTGAATTGATGCGCGCATCAATTCATTTAATGCAAGCAATAATTGATTTGCGCGCAATAATTCAACTATTTGAGTTTATGTTAATGGCGCTCTATACGCGGGTGGGGGTGGGGTAGGCGGGTAGTGTCGGGGATGAAGGAGTTCATCAAACCGGGAAGGAAGAGGGTCTAGGGCAAACTCCGTACAGTGTCAATTCCCCGGGACTACTATCCCCTACGAATAATGATATATAGAGTTGTAGCGTAACGGAATATGTATTTATTGTAGTTATAGTTACACGTGTGTATATCGAACACGTGTTTTGTTTATATATTTACCGGAAACCAAATTTCATTGGTTTCTATTTAAGTTTCTGTTACCTGTTATACAGGTATTTAAATTAGAGAAGCACGGCTTCTCGTGATTTTGCAAGTAAGGAATTGGCCCCATTCGAAGGCTCTCTTCCTGTGCGTTTTGACATGGCACCCACCCACCCACCCACAAAGCATTTATGAATTGTTTTATTACCGATCTTATTTTCTCATTGTAGAGAACAGAAGATGTAATTTTTCTAAGAAGATATTATATACAATATTTGATTTCTGATGTCAATAAACTGCACTCTTGAGAGCGCTTCTGTACCTACACACTGTGTTTATTTATAGTATAAATTATTTATGTTCGGTTGAGTGTAACGAATTAGAACATAAATACTGAGATGACCGGAGCTTGGGTCTAGGGATACATATAACTTTTAGAATCAAATGAAAATACTTATAAAAATAATTGCAAGCAGCACCTCAGACGATTCGGCAGTTTTGGGATTGATGCTTTCGCAAGACTTAAATTGGTAATCTGAATCATCCCGACGTTTGTGCATTCTTCCTGAAGGGTATGGCGGCCTTATAAGGTGGCCTAGCTGAAGGTCCATGTTGTATGGTTTTCACAGTAGGTGCCCCAATACCAAGTATTTAGTCTCGATCATCCGAAGGTTTTTGTATACTCTCCACGAACGTCTGGACCTTTTTGTACGGTAATTTTTCTAAACTATAATGTAAATGGAACAAAAGTGTCTCCATTATACTTGAAGCTTGCAATGTAGATAAAGACATAAAAGATCTTTTGTATGTGCAAAGTTGTCAAGAATGTTTGGGAGAAAATTAGTTCCTTCCTGAAATTTTATATTACAAGAAAAACTATTCTACTGGGATATCATAATGAAATGAAAATAATAATAATAATTTGAATAACCTTATATCCGTAAGTTTTTCTATATAAATATAAAATGAAATGCAGATTAAAGTTGGAGAAACTGCTAGAGCAAATTAAAATTCAGAATATGATTGTTGCCAATATTGGCAAGAATAGAAGTGGCTGTTTTAAGAATGTAGGAAACTGTTTGTAATGAAATGAATATATTAGACACAGTAAATGAATTTTTCTGATGCACGATACGCATTACGAAATTATGTTTGTGACTTTCCTGATGTATGATATGCATAAGCATTACGATTTTTATGATGTATGTGTGCATTACAAAAGAAGTCTTTCTGATAGATGAAGTGATTTCTTCTGAAGTATAAAATTATCTTTTCTGATTTTTTAAAGTATGAAGTAATTTTCCCCCTTATGTATGCATTAGGATCTACTATATGCATCATGAAAAGAAGTTTTCTGATGTATGGGGTGCATTTTATTAAAAGATTAAAAAAAGAAGTTCGGCATCGCCTAATCACCATGACCACGCTATCAGTATAAGTTAGATACTCCATACTGTTGTAGTGTTGGATCAGGTAGTGCCGTGCTTCATTATGGGGCACTTTTTGCGCTCACAGCAGTGTTACAGACTTTCCATAAGCATACCGTGTTGAGGCAATACTTGACCACCGCTCGTCATCTTCCCCTCCGTGGTCCAACGCTTCCAGAATTAGTATCTTCATAAAAAAGAAGCATCTCGCCTACCAGGTAGCGTGTGTTTGGCGGTATGGATTGCATTTGCCAATAAAACTGACAAATGTAGATTGTAAATATTGCTGAATTACTATATTGACATTTTTACGCCCTTATATTGATAGTTTATCTCAATTACTGCAGTGAAAGTAAATCAGGTTTTCATAGAAGAATTTGAACGAAGTTATTTACAAAATATGCATATGATAATTGCACTTGTAATTCAACTGTTTCAATAAAAATATTTCATATATCCTACCTATGATAAACAACAACTCGAATAATTACCAACTTGAATGCAAATAGAAGATGACTTTTAAAAGTAAATTTGAACAATTTCATTTCAATAATTTAACAATTAAGAAAGAATGTTTGGTCAAGAAAAAGAGCTTGAATATGCACAATATATATTATAATATTATACAATATTACATAATACATTTTAAATTTTTGAATGCTTTTAAAAGCCTGCATTTTCCCCCCTTTACAACCATGCAACGGACTCCCAGTTAACACCATTTATAGTACGTATTCACCCATAGTTTTGTTTTACAGTATTTACAAATATTTTTGTTTTATAGAATTCACATATATTTTTATTTCACAGTATTCTCACATATTTTTATTTTGTAGAATTCACACATGTTTTTTAAATTGCTCATTGTCATGCACAACAGCTTCTTTTCGATGACATCTTGTCCGAGAGTCCCAAAACAATGTCGTCATGAGTTCTGCCCCACCCCCGTTCTATGTCGTGTACGAGAGGGTAAAAACTTGTTATGCAGTATGATGATTATTAATGAACCAACCACAGCTAATATAACTTTCATTTATAAACAAATCATGCTCGAATGACGAACTTCGATTCACATTCTCCTCTTTTTTATTTCCAAATATTACAAAGATGGTAGCATTTGATCGTTATCAAAAATATATTTTGCTGTACGCATTTGGACGCGATTAATAAGACTTTTCATATCTTGAATGACAGAAAGTGACCTTTTAGTGTTGAAAAATGTCAGATGAAACAGTACGATGTAATTTCATTAATTTGACAAAAGCTTCATCACCAAAACACTGGGTCTTTATCATTGATAAATTTAAATTGTCAGAAAGCATGCGCTGTATATTTTTGTTTTTAATAATTTGATGTTGCTGTCATATTTCATTACACTATGTGACAAAACAATTGTGAGAGTTAAAAAAGTTATCTTAAAACTTGAAAGGTAGACTTAATATTATGGATAGTGGTCGACTTTGCGTAAAAGGGATACGGACGGGTTAATTACATTATCATTACGCATATTAATTACGTGCGCATTTATTAATAAATTTCTTGTGACATGGTTAACCTAATTCAAAATTTATTAGGCTATTTATCACCTGAAGTTGTTTATATCTAATATGTTTATTCATATATACATTCGTGTAATGTTATATTCGCTAACCTTGGGCGTTTAACATCAACAGTTGTTTGGTTTTCGTAACCGCATTGATTTAAGCCTTATCACGTGACCACACATTTGGACACCCTCTATATACAGGAGATGAAAAGAATCTCCCAAAAGCTACACATTCACCTGGAAACATGGAACACGTGCAACTTCGAGTAAATATTTGCATAATTTTCAAATATTTCATATGAAAAACTTTGTTTTTGGCATTTTTGGAGCAATGTTAAGAGAAGAGGTTGACAGCCGATTCTCATATATAGATTCTCAAAATATATTTCACAGTCTCTGATATATTTAATTTATAGTTTTGGGCGGTATTAATCCAAAAAAGTCTGTAGTTGATTATTCTTGGGTTAGATTCCATTCAGTGACAGGATTCCTTAGAGTTGTTCTATTATATAATCATAAGAGGTGAGCAATAAAAAGAGAAAGACAGATATTTCAGCTGCCGACTATGACCTTTTGGCCTTAAACTCTTAGGACAAACAGACTCTAAGAATTTCATTGCTCGGTAATATATGATCAGGAAATTATAAGCGTTGTCCTTGGGGTATTATTTGGGGGGGGGGGGGGGGAGACTAAAGCATACTGAAATATTTACATTCACTCCAATTTTCCCTCAACATTCTTAACTGAAAATGAAGGTTAATATCTCATCTTTCAACTTTTTGAAATAGACTAATTATTGCGTATGAAAACCCCCTCCGTAACATACCTTGTATACATGTAGGCTAACGAACATGATTAAAATGCGATGAAAATCATCAAAATGTAAATAAAAGAAATGTTTTTCAGTTTTTGAAAGCGTGTGAGGTGATGCACCTCGAACATGTGATGGGATCATTTACTAAGAAGTACAAGATTTAGTGCAAGAAAGTTAGCGCAGAGTGGGCTAATTAACATGATAACTGTTGACATAATTAAGTTTAAAGCATTAATTTTCAGATAAAATGGTCATCTATTTCGTTGATTTCAGCATAATTCCTTCAATATTCAATGTTCTTTCAGGCAAGGCAGATAGGTAAAACTAGTAGTAATCCACCCCCGCAGTACATATGTGCCACTGGAATGGGCACCATTTAAATGACAATGTATAGGAATGGGTCATTATTGCTTATCGACATATACTACTCAAAATTTGATAAGGATCACTAGGTTATATGTGTGTAATTTACCACTAACATAACAAAAGACATAAATTTGACTCAGAAACGTGTTTACTAAGGTTATGAATGAAAATTCATGAACAGCATGGACATTTATCAATACGAAATGCTTGAAATCTGATAACAACACCAAAAGGCAATTCATTACAAAAAGTTAACAGCAAACCAGAGAAAGAATTGCACAGTTTTTGGGGATAGTCCATCATTACACTTCGTCGATGAAGTGTCAATACCGGGTATGGCATCCCCTTGCATCAATGACGGCTTGACAACGTCGAGCCATGCTGTCAATAAGCACCCAGATGTTTCCAATGGGAAGGTTGTTCCACTCTTCCACGAGGGCGTTTCCGAGCTCTGCCAAAGTCGTGGGTTGTGCTCTACGGCGTGAAAGGGCAACCTGCAGCATGTTCCATACATGCTCAATCGGGTTCAAGTCCTGCGAGCGCGCTGGCCAGTCCATACGGACAATTGTCTCCTGCTGAAGGTACTGCTCCACCACTCTGGCGCGATGAGGACGGGCGTTATCATCCATCAGGATGAACTCAGGGCCAACAGCACCAGCGTAGGGTCAGACGTAAACATCGAGGATCTCATCCCGGTACCGCACCCCCGTCATTGTTCCTCTCTCCAGGACATGAAGATCTGTTCTTCCATCCCTGCTGATTCCACCCCAGACCATGATGCATCACGGAAACGTTCACGTTGTCGTCGCCACACTCGGTGCCTCCTGTCTGTAAAGTCCAAACAATACCTGGACTCATCGGTGAACAGAATTTGAACACAATCGTTCTGTGTCCAAGTGACATGATCTTCAGCCCAGTTCAATCGCTCCCGCCGGTGTCGAACAGTCAGAGGGACTCAAACACATGTCCATCTCGAGTTGAGACCTGCATTGTGAAGCCGATTCCGTATCGTCTGAGTGGACACATTCACCCCCGAGGCGTTCAGGAGGTCGTTACGTAGGCTGGTTGATGTCCAGAAGGGATGGCGTCGTGCCTGAAGAGCCACAAAATGGTCTTGGCGTTGGGTTGTCGACCTCTGACGACCACCCCCATGTCGTGTGCTGCTGTACCAAAAGTTTGCTGTCGGTTCCAGGCCCTGTTTACAACGCTCTGGCTGACGTTTAGTGCATTTGCAACGTCACGTTGTGAATAGCCAGCGTCAAGCATTCCAATACATCTGCCCAGTTGTCTGTCGTCAGGCGACGCCTTACACGTTGAGGGGGCATTGTGTTGATAAACGTAGTGTAAACACTCAAGTGAGTTTGAAATTTTAGAAAGAATCAGACACCGATGCCTGAGTGAAAATCGTGCAGTGGTAGCAAAAGCATAAACTTTGATGAGAAACGCATTTCCCATGGCATGAAATGCACGTGCAAGTTTGTTGAAGACGTTTTTGATTTCACTTGGACACAATATTGCCAGTTATGCAGTTATTAATTTTTTAAACAGAAAAATATCTATGATCCTTATCAAATTTTGAGTAGTATATTTAGAACAATCCTGCTGCTGCAATACCGACCTTACTAAATCACCAGCAAATTTTTTAATTGCTCGATCCATTCGTTATTCTCAAAATGTGAATAAACGGTGCTTTGAAACTGTATAGTATGTGCAATATACAATAATAAATACAGTTACCTTTTACTACTGCAATACAATTTTAGGATTTTAAATTCTAAATACATGAAAAAGGGTGGGGGTTGCAATATTCCAACAGCACACTATGATGCTAGGTAGATAACAGTAGAAGTAATACGCAATTTCCGAGTTGCATTCTCTTTGTTGATCACACGCAAAATATGTTTCGTGGGTACTTTATACCTATTGCTATGTTTATATATTGTTTAAAGGATGAGTACCAGACGTCATGAAACCACCCGAACTGCAGGGGCACACAAATTAGTAAGTTTATGGGCAGTTCATGATAAAATAACTCAAACAGAAATCAATATTTCATAAAAGTATCACTTATGTATAATAGGATATTAATATTGATTTCATAATTAATGTAATGGTCTATTACGAAGAAATATTCTTGATACGGTCAGTTTAATGTATACCAACGTTTGAAAATCATAACTTTTATCGTTCTTGAAAATCATAATGTTCGATTTTGACCTCGTTGTTTTCAAGGTCAATATTTAAAGTAACATTAAAACAGAGAATAAAAAAGTTTAAACCATTTTTATTTGTTCTCATATCGTAGAAAAATGAACCGGATTCTCAATCAGGATTTCACAAGCCCCATTCAAATTCTGTCGGGAACGGGTCAAATTCCGCGACTTTGTGATAATTTTTCAACGTTGAATTTTTCAGACAAGAAGAAACCCAAGCCACTTTCCATCAGGAGAATTGGATGGGTACTACAGATTACATGAAAACCTCACATACGCAACGACGTCAGTTTATTTACAGGTAACAGAAACATCACCCTTTGACCTTTGTTCCTGCTGTAAACAATGATAAGATGTATGAATATACAATAAACTTCCAAAAATTCCGTTCTAGAGTAAGTGACAGTTATCGATGAAGATCAATGAGGCAAACAAAGATAAGACAGCATAACAAGTGATTTATATGATGATCATGAATGCATATTAAATGATGGGGATAATGTACAATACATAATGGAGAAAAATATGGCGTGTTCGTGTTAACTTGAGGGGGAAATACTGTTGTAATATTGAAATATTGGAGCACGTACTACACCATACAGGTTTGAACACAGGCAGTACGATTTTTATGCGTTTATAATACTTTATATTTTAAGTTAATAAAATAAGTTTTGCGAATATTATTGTATCAAAAATGTGTCCATCACTGATTAATTGATTGACAATGAGTAATAACATAGTGTGTTCCCATTGCCAATTAGATTCATACTAAAGAGCTTCTGTGCAATATCGTGTCAGAGTTTTTTTTACTCTATGAAAGATGATTTAGCAGTGGTCGGCATTCCCAAATTCAAATAATGCTTTAGAAGCAGGCTCTTCAGCGAAGACATCAGTCAAAATATGAAATACAGATCGCCCATTTTAGCATTGTTACATGTTTCACTATGTAGTGATCCAGATTATCTGACCTTTTCCTGAACATTACGTACCACTTGTGTAGTTTGATTTGTGCTTTGATTGGTGCTTGGTTTGATTTATGCTTGGTTTGATTGGTGCTTTGCTCCCGCAACAGCCTAACTATTTATCCAACACAGAAAAATGATGAAACCACATTAAGATTGATGGCTACGAAAATTAATAAAAATGCGTCGATCAGGTTTTTGCAGATTTTGAACCAGAAAATTGCACTGCATTCAATTCTCTTCAATTGGTAGCACTTCAACCACGGCTGATGTCTCTGCATTATTGAAAGTTCCCGAATGAGACGTATAACAACAAACAACCATAAACAACCTATTATTACTACCCGTCCGAGTTAATCTTACTGTACCCCTTGCTTGTCGTAAGAGGCGACTAAATGGGGCGCAAAAACCGAGATCCCATGTCCCAGCAGGTGTGGCACGATAAAGCTCCCTCCCTGCTAAAAGGCCGTAAGCACCAAGCATAGACCTAAATTTTGCAGCCCTCCACCAGTAAACGTCTCCAGAGGAGTGAAAAATTCTCGAGTGGGACGTTAAACAATATACAATCAATCAATCAAGAGCAGATCAATCTTAGTTATATGTACTCAAAGATGATATGCCTTGTGATGCCAGTCTTAAAACGGTTAAAATATCACACATTTATTTATTTTGAACTGAGTTTTATATTGATTTTCCAAAT
This sequence comes from Ostrea edulis, assembly GCF_947568905.1. Taxonomy (NCBI): domain Eukaryota; kingdom Metazoa; phylum Mollusca; class Bivalvia; order Ostreida; family Ostreidae; genus Ostrea; species Ostrea edulis. The sequence goes on along the minus strand of NC_079168.1, from coordinate 52,891,742 downwards.
GACCAATGTGTACCACGTCTTGTAATGGTTATATTACTACGTTGCTGCAGACGTAAAAAAAAAAAAAAAAAAAAAAAACTGGCTCTGCGACAATAAATATCCGCCAGACAAAAAATTCTCGCGGACATTTCTCGTAAACGTATAAAAGTTGGTTTACCTCATATACCAAAGTCAAAACTTATTGAACTGCACTATACCAACGTAACATATCATCGAAAGGTGAAGATAACGAACAGTGATCAATCTCATAACTCCCATAAGCAAAACAAAATGAAAAGACTTGTACAAATCAAAGTCACATATGAAAGGATTATTATATACCAAATCCACTAATCACTAGATTAATCTATACGAAAGTCACACATGGCATAACTATTATATACCAAAGTCACACATGACATAACTATTATATACCAAAGTATCACATGACAGGACTATCATATACCAAAGTCACACATGAAAGGACTAATATATACCAAAGTCACACATGACATAACTATTATATACCAAAGTATCACATGACAGGACTAATATATACCAAAGTCATACATGAAAGGACTATTATATACCAAAGTCACACATGAAAGGATTAATATATACCAAAGTCATACATGAAAGGACTATTATATACCAAAGCCTCAGATATACCAAAGTCACACACGGCATGACTAATATATACCAAAAGTCACACATGGCAGGACTATCATATTTAAACGTCATATATGACAGGACTATGATATACCAAAGTCACACATGGCAGGACTATTATATACGAAAGTCACACATGACAACTATTATATACCAAAGTCACACATGACAACTATTATATACCAAAGTCACACATGACAAATCTATCATATACCAAAGTCACAAATGACAAGACTATTATATACCAAAGTCTCAGATATACCAAAGTCATACATGGCAGGACAGATATACGTATACTAAAGTCTCAGATATACCAAATCCACACATATACGAAAGTCACACATGACAGGACTATTCTACACCACAGCATTACGTCATTGAACTATCATATGCCAAATTCACAAACCACCAGACCGGGCTTGAAACAAAGTGACAATTCACAACACTTTTCTATACCATTACATTAAACTATTCTATAACAAGATCCCATCATCGGGCCACTATAAACTATAACTACACCTCACTGGATTATTCTAGAACAAAGGTGCATATATATATATATATATATATATATATATATATATATATATATACAGTATAATCTGTCTAAACCGGCTATGTGTGGTTCCAAAGAAATTGGCCGGTTTGCACAGAGTCCGGAGTGCAGAATGTTGACAAGAATGAGAGTTGCTTCCCTTGTATTCACTATCTATGCATAAGTGTGTAATGATTGCTAACGTTTCAATATATCACAAAAGAATTCAAAATGTAAAAATATAAATGTCAGTGTTTTATTGTCGTGCTCATTTGAAAAAGTTTCAAATTTTATTAAACAGTTTAAAACCTGAGAATTATTCGCGCAATTTTCTGTTGGTAAATTGTCGATTTCGTCTACATCATCGCCGTTATCAAGTGCTACATTATGTACGTTCGTCAAGTTTGTGTTGTGTTCATTTAAGATTTGTCTTTCCCAGCTTTCATTGCAAATGCATCGCTTTCAACTGTGACAATTTGTGAAACGGAAACTAATACAATGCCGAGTGATCGACCGGACATGGTGAGTTGTGCTAACTAACTGTATATCATCACTGTCTGACTCGCCGTAGAACTCCGAGAAGTCCACGAGGGGAAACCCTGCTTTTGGAAAACATAACGGGATTGTTGCCGATTTTGTTTCATTCCAAGAATGTATCGAATTCATCGATTAATTGAACTTTGTCTTTTAATGTCAGTTCTCGTCTCTGTCGTTAGGGGGAGGGCGCCATTACCTCGTGCGTGATGCTGTCATAATTGAAAAGTGCACCCCCTAAAAATCAGGTTTTATTTTAAACTGATCGCGACTCATCGCCAGTTGCACTCTTTTACTTACCTGTGGCTTCCCTTGAAACGACTACACTAACAAAGACACGTGACTAGACTATTGTATACAGAGAAGCGCATTTTCCTTCCATACCTCTGTGGTACTCCGAGTTTACCTTATTACGTACTAGTTCAGCAGCAGCGATGAATATCTGAAACCCTTAACGATCAAATTACACTAGTAGAAAGTACCTGTCGTGTACTATATCATATACAAGTTTCATTCGATAGCTGTGATGGTTGTTCGGTATGTCTTGAATCCTGCCCTCCACATTCTTTTGAACAGAACTAAATATTTCCGTAACCAGTGTGTTATGAATGACATCATTCCCCATACCTATATTTTCTTCATGAATCATTCTTCTCATATCGATTTTCAAATTATTATTCAAAAATTTCATGAAGTTAGAGGTACATTTTACACCCATTAAACCGCAAAACACGTTTACACATCGTTGGTATGGTGTGTTCTTAAACTTCATTGTGAACAAATTTTAAAAGGTGATTAAATGAGTTATTAAATCGATAAATGGAAACTCTAAATGACAAAGGTTTGATGGAACTTTATTAATCATATTTATAAGAAAAATGATCGATGACAATGAACAAGGACTTACGGTTAGTGGAGGTGAACTTGTCGACCTTATGTCAAAGTTTCGAAGATAATTGGATTTTATCTGGTATTTTTATGAATTTAAAGTAAACAGCCTTCCTAATGTGCGTTACAAGATTTGTTTCTGGGGTTTTTTTTTTTATTGCGGTGTAACAATGATAACAGAACCATTATCACATGCGGTAAACTCGATCTAGTTCTACGTTTCAGAAATGTATACTGAACGATACAAACTTTGATTCTGTCAAATGAAAGTATTTTAAAACGACCCTAAACAAAAGTGTATGATTAAAAAAATGTTAGAAGTCCCGTGGAGAGGTCCTCAGTATCCCTAGCTTGTCGTAAGAGGTGACTAAATGTGGGAGGTCCTTCGGATGAAACCGTAAAAAACCGAGGACCCGTGTCACAGATCCCTTCCTGCTCAAAGGTTGTAAGTGCTGAGCATAGGTCTAAATTTTGTAGCCCTTCACCGGCAATGGTGACGTCTCCATATGGGTAAAGATTCTTGAGCGGGATGTTAAACAATATTCTATCAACCATCAAAACTGTTAGACCGGCATCGGTAACCAAGTGATTAAAGCTCTTGCTTTGCGAGGTCTCTGATTCGATTCTGAATCCATGCGCTGCATCAAACCTCGGGCGTTTAACATGCAACAATCGACCGGCTTTAAAAATAAAAGTCGGGTCTTTCGGATACAACCTTAATAACCGAGATCAATGTGGGCGTTGGCACGATGAAGACCCTTCACTGCTACGGTCTTGGTCTAGAAACGTACCTTTACAGTGGCGGATTTAGAGGGGGCGCAGCCGGCGCCTCCCTCCCCCCTAAAATTTTCAAATTTAAGGTAAATCGCGGTATCTTGTTTCGGAAAATGTACTAAACGATAGAAGAACCAATAATTTCTTCCCCTTCCTGAGAAATAAATGACAAAATCCTTTGATTTCTTGAATTACTTTATTGAGAGAACTTAATTTTTTCCAAAAACCCCTATTTTATTAATTCCACCTTATTAAAATGATAGAAAATAGTACAAATGACTTAATAGGAGAAATATTTCAAGCCCATTAAAATCTGTAAAATCCAGGAGCTTCCGGGGGCTTCGCCCCCTGACCCCCACATGGGCATCGCCCTGGACCCACTGCCTCATAAAGTGGCGCCCCCGTAACCACAATTCCTGGATCCGCCCCTGCTTTACGAGTGAAAAATTCCAAATTGGACGTAAAGCAAACCAAAAACTATATCAAAAGTACCAATAATTTCATTTGAAAATCTTAAATCTTAAGTCACTAAATAACTATGTATGTTTATCATTAAGATTTATGAATAAGCCTGTCCCCCATGACTTTGATGATTATCTTTTATTTTCTTGCACCTTTAACTGAAGGTGGTCATGTGGTAAATATTTTACCTCGACAACTCGATCAACAATGGAGAGAGAGAGAGAGAGAGAGAGAGAGAGAGAGAGAGAGAGAGAGAGAGAGAGACTCATAACAGCAATATTCGACATGGAAGTTTACAACATACTAGTAATATCGCCCATACATGGATAAACACAAAACGTTACAAAACAATATCAAATATTTTGCTACGAATTTCTGTTTGATACATTTCCTGCTCTGGTTGTTTTAGAGAGCATCGAGCATGGACATAACAAGGACATCAAATTACACAATATGTTTACCACAGAAATTTACAAATTTTGATCAAAGAAACTCCATTGCTATTCTATGGCACTCAGAAACACATGACCAAATCAATTTTAACAAAAACGATAAAGGAAAGGAGAACTTGTTTAAAATAATACTTGTGTGAAATATTACGAAACATTCTGCTAATTATGTTAATGGATCTGTGTAATTGCTAGGAATCTGCAATACTGTCTAATTTATTTTTGAAATTTGCTTTCATGGAACTGATCAGAGATTGTATTCCGCTGAATAATTGAGGTAAGTGGGGGGAAACCCATCTTGTCTCGTAGTCTAGAGGTCGTATAAACAGTCGATAAAGATGTGAGCACTACGACGGTTTCACACAAATTTAGCATTTTTTTTTCAAGTAGGAAATGTAAAATATGCATGGCTTCGTTAATATTTATATACACCAATGTTTTATCGATCATCATCCTTTAATAATTTAAGGTCAAAAGATTTTCGATGCATCAAATTAAGTAGGGTTTTGCTATGTTTACGTAGGATTTTCTTTTATTTGTTAATTGTTTTTCCACTGAATTTTCAAGTAAAGATTTGTGAATAATGCAGAATTGGAGATGATTTCCTAGGAAAACTGTGTGGTAAATATGGGATTTTAGCAATGTTAAAACATTCACAAATAATTTTACAAAATATAACAATTGTTTGGGGTAACCCATATCTTCACATGCTTGTTATCAACACATGATCTTTGTCACAAAGATGCTTGCTCTTTATCTTTCTACAAAGAATAAATGACCGCGTTACCAATTGTATTAAGGGGGGCATGTAAGAAATGAAATCATGGGATTTGATTTCCGTATAACCATCGCTGATTATGCAAATTACTCGATCCTTTGGTTGTTTTATACCCTCACATTACAAACACAAAAACATAATTACAAATATTTCATGTCTTGTAAACAAATTAATAACATCCATTTCTATTTATTAGAGGCATAAATGGAGAAATCACACTTAACAAATTTCCTTAGACTACATATACACAAATGACCGTCAATCAATTCTTACCTGCAAAAGCGTTATTAATGAGGTGAAAAACGAGGTTCTTTACCTAATTATGAGTGCAGCAACTATTAATATACGGACAATTTAGAGAACCTTGACTTTTACCATCGTTAACTTGTCCGTATTTTAATTGAGTTCATGGTTTCTGGTATGAGGTGTGAAGAGCATTGAGCAATGAAAAATAATTGGTGTTTTGAGACAGGATCTATACATGTTATCAGCTACGTTGAAACACGTAAGTTGTCTTTTTTAACACTGCTAAATTTCAAACATGACACAAAAGTTTAATAAAAAATGACCAAAATTTTCTGGCATTTTTTATGAATTGTATCATAGTTTTTCAACACGAGTCTACTGTATTTTACCCACGACTTGTAGTAGTAATCCAAACTTGTGTCTAACATTTTTTCTATAGGATGTTGCATAGTTATTACGTTCTTCTGAGCATAAGAAAGCTCTTCTGTTAGTCCCCCCCCCCAAAAAAAAACAGCCAGAAGAGTTCCACTGCACAATTTACATTGCAAAATACCATTGGGTATACTGTAATCACTTTGTCCGTCTGTCCGTCCGTCCGTCCGTTTGTCCGTAGACGCAATTTGTCCGAAGTTTATTTCTAATACCGCTGGACATATTTCATTCAAACTTTATGCACATCTTCTATATATTATGTAGTTGTGCATCTCCTATTTTCATTGAAATATTTTAACAGTTATAGAAGTTACGCACATTTTCTTTTCATTTTGGGGTTGGGCACTTTGTCCAGAGTTTAATTCTAATATCGTTGAACAGATTTGATTCAAACTTTATTCTCATCTTATATATATAATGTAGTTGTGCATCTTCTATTTTCATTGAAATATTTTAACAGTTATGGAAGTTACGGACATTTTCTGGTTTAGAAAAGATTACAATAATACCAATACTTGAGCTAATGTCATTTATTTACTGACGAAATCAATGACAAAGTAAAGTTGGCATAACATAATGATCTTTAACAAAGTGAATAGAAACTAAAGACTAGAAGAGTTGACCAGGGATTTGCAATCCTACAGCCTAAAATGTGCCAAATAGTATTCATTGTTTATATTAAGCATATTTTTAATATTTCATGTACTGCTGTACTGTAGAATATACACTTCTGCATTCACATTGATTGCCCTGTAAATAATGTGAAAATATCCAATGTGCTTGCATTAAATATTTCCCATCATCTTATATGCCCCGCGGGGGGTATTAGTACCATTAGGACAGTTCTAGTTTTGGATTTCCTTTTGTAAGATCTGGTTTCACAGACATAAAACAGATTCGTAGTCTCAATATTGAAAATGTATATACAGTGAACATTTAATGGTTTGGGCTGTATGAGGATTTCGTATGAAAATTTAGTAATGACATTTAATTTTACAAATTCACAAACGTAACCAAGATAGGCGATTAGTTAAACCCCTCTATAATTTTATGAAATATACGCATGTATATCTTTTAAAACTAAATTTCGGTTCATTTCAAAGAGTAAAAGTATATTTGCTATGTGCATTTCTGCCAGTTAAATACATGTGTGGTGAATAATTTGATCATATATTTGTTGTCTTCATAAATTAAGCGTTTTAAGCTCTTTATTCGTGCAAACCTAAGACAAAAACTCAGTATCAGGCAAAAATAAAACAGTTTGATTCTTGTATTTCGAGAGGAAAATCTTACAACACGTGTCTTTCTATAAAGAATACATTGCATCGCATTCAAGTTTATTTTCCTCGGAAGACATGTGATAAAGCATGATAATAGATGGCGTAATAGGAAAAGGTAACATTCAATGATAATGAAATGACCATGAAACTATCGCTAATTAATTAGTCACCATTCCAAGGAATGTGTATATTAATTATCAGTTTACTTAATAGTGGACAGTCATAGGTATTAAAACAGTTTTATAATCTTCTTTTGACACCGTGTCATAGTCATTTTTGTTAACAAATGAGAAATAAGCGTCACATTTTACTGAATGTTGCAGAGCATGTCTAAGTAAGCATATTTTTTAAACACAGATTTTATATGTATCTGAAACATTTACACTACTTATTTAGTCATGGTATCTCGTATGTATATTTACTGAAACATTTACATTACTTATTTAGTCATGGTATCTCGTATGTATATCTACTGAAACATTTACACTACTTATTTAGTCATGGTATCTCGTATGTATATCTACTGAAACATTTACACTACTTATTTAGTCATGGTATCTCGTATGTATATTTACTGAAACATTTACACTACTTATTTAGTCATGGTATCTCGTATGTATATCTACTGAAACATTTACACTACTTATTTAGTCATGGTATCTCGTATGTATATCTACTGAAACATTTACACTACTTATTTAGTCATGGTATTTCGTATGTATATCTACTGAAACATTTACACTACTTATTTAATAATCTTATGTATATCTACGAAACATTGCAGCTTTGGTTCTGATTTCAGAAACACGAAATTGCCAATTTCCCTCTTTGATTATCAAAAAGGACTCAAATTATTTTTTTTTTCATGAATTTTTAGGTTTCCCTAAAGGTTATTTGTATATGATACAAGTTACTGTCCTTAAAAAAATCTACAATACGTGGGTCATAGGCATGTGTTTCTAACAGAAACTTGATATTGTAGGTTGAAATAAAATTGTGTTTTAAAATACTTTTTTTCTGGTCTAAATAATAAGTCAACGATTGAGTTTTATATATTTACATAATCCGGTGGTATAAATATGGCAACACAATCCCTTAATCCATTGACAGGGGCAGATCTAGTGGGGGTTATTGGGGCTGATGCAGCTCCCATTTGGTTATTTTTTTTTTTTTAAACAAAAGGTCATTTTTTGGCCATATTTCGGTCTTTAAAATTTCTTAGGTGGAAATTTTTCTGCATCCGCCACTGAATTATATAAATCTGGCAACAAAATATTGATGATCCCAGGCTTGAATGTCTGTTTTCATTTTAAAAGCTCAGTACAACTTCACAAATGATGTCCATTTTAAGATATGAACGACAATATGTATAACTTTTTTTTGTTCAACGTTGCTGATGCGAATATGTTGTCATGTAAAAATCTAGGTACATATGAATGATTAGACGCCATGATATTAACCGTTTTTCTCAAGAACACTAAAAACCCTTAAAACAAATCATAAAGAACATTTTTTGTTAAAAGTCTCTTCTTTATGAAACATTGTTGATTCCGATAAGCAAGCAAGGAAACTTCTTTCCCCATTTGTACAGTCACGTGCTACCCTGTATAGGTTCCGTGTAACCAGAACATCGCTCGGCCTTTTCCGTCGTCAAATTTCTCTACTTGACGGAAAAGGCCTTTTCCATCGTCAAATTTCTCTACTTGACGGAAAAGGCCTTTTCCATCGTCAAATTTCTCTACTTGACGGAAAAGGCCGAGCAGTGTTTAGATTGGCTCGGTGAAAATATTCACTTGTGCATGCGCAAACTGACTTTCCCCCACAGCACCCGATTTAATCTCGCTTATATATTTTCTGCGTGGACCTCAGGGTCCATGTTTTTAAAAAATTATCGTGAATTTAATCGCTGTAAAGAAGTAGGGTAAAATGGCAGGTTCTGCCTCCTCCCACCCCTCTTTATGATCATATCACAGGTAAAATGGCAGGTTCTGCCCCCTCCCACCCCTCTTTATGATCATATCACAGGTAAAATGGCAGGTTCTGCCCCCTCCCACTCCTCTTTACGATCATATCACAGGTAAAATTGCAACATTAGTTAAACATATGTTTTGAAACATATGTTAATCATATAAAAGGAGCACTCAGATTACTATATGTTTTCAAACATATGTTTATCATATGTTCAACATATGATTAACATATGTTTGTATCACTTTTATCATATGATTTTCATGTTTTTCTTATGATTTTCATATGTTTTTCTTATGATTTTCATATATTTTTCTTATGATTTTCATATATTTTTCTTATGATTTTCATATATTTTTCTTATGATTTTCATGTTTTTGTAATGCTACACGTGTGGATGTGAAATTTCAACATATATTAAACATATGTCTAATATATGAATATCCAAACATATGTTAAACATAAGCAATTTTACCTGTGTAACTGACAAACAATTTGTAAAACTACACTCTTGGAAAATCGTTATTGGAACTTCCTCAACTGTGAAAATAAAGGAGTTCGACTGCTGGGATTTTTCGCGAGTTTCCGAACTCTTCAACTCGGTCTATCCTATTCCAGTATCTGTGACAAGTACCTTTACTTTTCTTTCATTGTAACGCAGATGAAATTTAAAATCATGTACGACCAACGTCGAATACCAAGTCTATGTTTTATTGTACACGATACCGAAAAAAAGTGTCTGATGATCCATACCCGTCCAGTGTAGTTTTGGTAAACAAAGTGTAGTCAATTTTATTTAGATGAAACTATTCCGAGTGTAAAGCGTTCTTGAACCAAATAAAACCTTGATGGATGTTATTTTGTAACCATCTGCTTTTCGATGACATGCATGATTCAGAGGGAGGTATGGTATTAATCAAACAATACGGTCGCATTGAGTATTGAGTTTCTGACTGAGTTGGTTCATTGGTCTTAGAAAGTTTGAGGATTGTTGGATGAAGAAGGGAAAATATTACTCACACATGTATTAGGTTATTGGTTCTAAAAAAAATACTCACGTGAATTTTTTTTTTAAATTATAGATATTGAAAACGTCGAGTGCTTATGGTTCTAAATTATTTACAATCTCCCCAAATATGTTTGGCTGCATGGAAGAATGCGACTTTGGAAATAATGCAAAAATTTAAAGTATGTATCATAACTTAGACAATTATATTCTGTTACCGTCATTTATGTTGGTATTCTATGCGCTGATCCAAGTAGGAGGGGGTGGCATAGGTTAGGACCCCGCTCAATATTCAACAAACTATACAGTATATCGTTACCATTTTACTGCCATTTTACTGCAATTTAAGAACTATAAAATGGATTCGGAGTTTTACTGAGACTTATCATCAGGGGGTCAACGCCTCTGAGGAAAACTTGCTGGATCCGCGCAAGCAAACACGTTTTGCGTCACCTTTGATGCGAGAAGTTTAAGCTTGACATGAACAGTATAAAACAAGCAGGACTAGTTTTACTCCAGCAAAGTTGAAAATATAAACTTTAAGGTAAATTGGAAAGAATATTAGAAACATGGACGGGCTGGTCACTATTTTAGCAGTGTCCTGAATAATGGAAAAACCAACACAAAAAAAAAAGACCTTTGCAGCTTGACATTCTTATTCAAGGTCACAACACAAACGCTGCCCAAAGGCAATTTTTGCATTTGAAAGAAAAAACAACGACCTTTCATTAATGCCACTGCACATATTGTATATTGTATGGGCAAAGTATGGGAAGAGTGAAGATTGGTCAAGTGCAAAGAAATGTTAATTGATCTCTACCGAACAACTTATAGTGCGGCAATAAGTGACAATTACTACCGAATATGAAATAATGATGAACAGGAAAGAGAAATCTCATCACCAACAATCATCATGTTGGTGAAAATACAAAACGGGTAGGTCTTACACCGTCCAGTGATCGAGTGGTTGGTCTTACACCGTCCAGTGATCGAGTGGTTGGTTTTCACAGTCCAGTGATCGAGTGGTTGGTTTTCACAGTCCAGTGATCGAGTATTTGCCAGTGACTCTAAACCTGAAACTCATTCCTAACATCTAACGTGATGGACTTATCAGGTATCAATTCGAATGCATTGGTGACATCCCTAGTTAGAATGCGTGAAATGAAATTCTCACTATAATTCAAAATTCTAATAATTTGCTGATTGGGTTTAAGGGTAACAGCTGATAATCAAAATTGCTACTACCTAGGAATACTTTATATAAGGTGCCAAATCCTCTCTGTCATATTTCAACTTTTCCGTAATGTATATTTCCTACAAGGCTCTGCTAAAGAATTCGCAATCCAGCCGAGAGAGTGTACAAATGTTAAGTAAATGCGATTACATTGTAATAAATAATAATAATTTCACCGGTCGGTTTCATGTTGTTTATTTCACCTTTCCGTGTCTGTCATCGTCTTGCCACAGCGCGTTAATTTCGCAAGATTTTTAGAGCTGAAAGTAAATGACACTTATGTTTAATCAAGAAAATGAAACAATTTTATGTTATACCGCTCCATATTTTGTAAAAACATTTGTAATTGTCGATTTCCGGTATATTTGGTTTCATGAATGTCAACTTCGGTGCCACCGTCAAGAAAAGGAATACAGATATTAAAATGACAAGTTACTTCACGCAGGAAATGTTTTAGCGACAATAATTTGTCTAAATTTCGTGTTGTTTTCATCAAAACTTGTTAAATGAGAACTTGCATAATTTTTCTTCAATTTTATTTGACAAAATGTTAAGATATTTAATTAAGGGAAAAACCTTCCTTCAATTTGATTGTTTAAGTTTTGTTTGAATGACATTTTCGCTTGATGTTTAAGCTAATTATACCGTTTAAGTTTGGTAAATTCAATCAGTTCTTGATGTATAAAGGAAATTTAAAGATTTACCGAACCCATCGGTTGGCAGCTAAAGCATTAATATACATGTACAAACAGCTTGGTTCAGAAAAAAACCTTTTCAAAGGTAACGACTAAAAATTCACCAATTCTCAAACTTCATTATTAAACTTGACTACAAATTCATCAATTATCATATGCCCTTGTAGACGGATATGACTTCATATTGACAAATTTCATCTAAGGATGCTTTGTGCCAAGTTTGGTTTCCTGTACAGTTGCATGTAAAACTTTGATTCCCTATTGTGTCCCCTTCCTAACCCCAGGGGTCATGATTTTTACAAACTTGAATCTCAACTTTGTCAGGACGCTTTTATGAAAGGTGAAGATAACAAACAGTGATCAATCTCATAACTCCTATAAGTAATAAAAAAAAATAGAGAGCTGGGCAAACACGGACTTCTAGATATACCAGAGGTGGGATCAGGTGCCTAGGAGGAGTAAGCATCCCCTGCCGACCGGTCACACCCGCCATGAGCCCTATATATATATATCTTGATCAGGTAAACGGAGTTATCCGTACTCAAAATTAGTGTGTCAAGAACGGCCTAACAATCGGTATGAAACTAGTCACATAGCATTTGACCCAATGATAGGTTATATTGACAAACTAGATTGTTAAAATGACCATATAATTTTCGAAATGCTGACTTTAAACGAGACTGTTGAAATCCCTGCACCATTAACTTGTTTGTCAGTAGCCTGTCTCAATTTAAAAAAAAAAAACAATCATACGCAGAACACGGTCTTGTGTATCGAATCAGTTGAGAGATATAAACACCATATGCAGGTGATTATGGAATATTGCTATATAAATATGGAAAGTTGACGATGAAAAAAATGAAATCATCCCGTTTATCATAAAGTTGAGTTGTTAATTTGCCGTTGATATCTATTTTCAATAAAATATCTAATTATGAAGCAGAAGTGGACGATTCTGTGGTGTCTTTTATTTCGAGTTCACTGTGATGTATCGAATCGACATTTGAATGAAAATTAGCATCGTTGATAGATAAAACGTCGTCGATATATCTAAATGTCGCATTGAAGGCCACAGCAAGAGATTTTTTCTTCTCATGTAGAAGTTTTTGAATAAATTCTGCTTCCTAATAATATAAAAACAGGTCAGCTAACAAAGTTGCACAATTCGTGCCCATGGGAATTCCAACAAACTGTTGGAAGACCTGATCACAAAAGACTACAAATACATTGTCAATGAGGAACTCCAGCATATTTTTAATTTCAACTTCAGAGTACTTGTGCGTGGAATCATGTAAATTTGAGCTCTTCTGGCCTAGTGATTCTTGAGAAGAAGATTTTTAAATGATCCTTTGTAGGGGGCATGACCCTTAATTTGAAGAAACTTGTATCCCCTTCACCTAAGGATGATTTGTTTCAAGTTCGGTTGAAATTGGTCCAGTGGTTCTGGAGAAGAAAATGAAAATGGGAAAAGTTTACGCCGACGGACGATGGGCAAATTTTTAACCTACTTTAAACCCTAAGAAGATATAGAAACCGAAACTAAGAAGATATAGAAACCGAAACTTTGAAAATAAATACGAACCTAGATCTCGATGCAAGATTTCATTCCTGTCTTAATAATATACACAAAGGAACTTAGAATTTCCACTTCCGTTGTCTTTTGTATGCCCCCGTAATCAGGGATTCAGGGATATATAAGTTATGGTAGTCTGTTTTCTGCTAAAAAAATTAACATATACCATAACTTTTGAATGGTTGGTGATTGGGCTTTCCTATTTCACGTTTGTATTCCTTGTGAAAGACCTTTCTTCTCTTTTTGGTACCAACGTTTTTTATCTCGTTACTTTGACCTACTTTTGAAAAACTATAAACTTGACCATTATCAACTTTGCTGCCATATAGGTACATCATTGTTTCACAAGCACATCTTTTTGTTCATTTATCTGAATAGTTTGAACTGGTTCGGTAAAATTTCCATTTGTATCTCAGGACTGTTTAAACTGGATCAGAACGAAAACTGTTTCTGTATTTGTTTTATTCCAAACAAACCACCTCTCAATGTTAAAGTAGTGTAGGTTTTAATTGATGGTTTCAAGCAAATTTTAAACCAGTTCTGAAGCAAATAAAAAAGGTTTATACTTACAAAATGACATCATTTCTGCTTCATAATTGTATCTTTTACTACATTATAATTTCAATTGTCAATGAGTACGTAAATGAATATCAATTGGTAATTCTCAAAAAAAAAGAAAAAAGAAAAAAAAAAAGAAACATAAATTTCAAGTGTCTTCAGCTGTTGTGACTTTGATAGATAAACAAGTATAAATTACACTGGTGGAATACATCTCATTAATGTAATAAAACAGGCTTGAGAAAAGTCGAAAGTATACCAAACCAGTTAAAAACTAGAACTCGATTCACGTCATATTGATTGGTGGTGTTGAAGTGTGTAACGTGCAATTTTTATTTCATCAAAATCATGAGTTTTAAGTCCCCCAGCGTGATCTTCAATTGTTTTTATACATTTATTCAAAAACTTCTACACGAGAAGTAAAAATATCTTGTTGTTGTCTTCAACTCGACATTTAGATATTTCGTAGACGTTTTATCTATTAACAATAACCATTTTCAGTCATATGTCGATTCAATATATCCCAGTGAGGTCGAACTAAAAGACACCACAAAGTCTTCCACATTTGCTTCATACTTAGATATTTTGTTGACCATAGATGTTAACGGCAAACTAACAACTCCACATTATGGCAAAAGGGATGACTTCAGCTTCTCCATCGCTTATGTAGCAATATTTCATTATCATCTGTATACTATGTGTACATTTCTCAACTGATTCGATACACAAGAGCTTGTTCTGTGTATAAGCAGTTTTTGAATCGAGGGAGGCTACTGACAAATTTGATGTTACAGGGGTTTCTACAGTCTCGTTTAAAGTAAGCATTTCGCAAATTGTATGGTCGTTATAACGATCTAATTTAGTAATACACCCTGTCATTGGGTCTAATGCTGTTTGACGTGTTTCATACTAATTGTAAGGCTTTCTTTAAACACTGATTTCGACTACGGATTACTAGGCGTATGACCCTACCTCTTGTGTGTCCAGGGGTCTGTGTTTGCCATACTCTTAATTTATAGAAAGTATGAGATTGATAACCGTTCGTTATCTTCACCTATTCATGAAAAGAAGCTTGAAATATTTGCAATTGTGTTGAAAATCACTAATTAATATTTTTTCAATTAGTCATGTACTTACCAATAACCAAACATTGTTAATTCGTGAAAAACACAATTATGAGTCAAAATTGTCGTCACTGCCAACTAACTTCCTTCTTGTGAATGTCACTTGCAGTTAAAAATAGTTTATCTGTTCCATTGCCTGGTCACACTTAGGTATGCATAGTAAGTATTGGATGGTGGTTTTTTTTTTTTTTGTTTTTTTTTGCACAAGGGCGAGTCAACGAACGTACCAACGATAAAATACATTTAGGACAGGCGAGGGGACAAGATTATACAAATATAATTATAGAGCCCGAGTCTTGAGTTTGCACAATAATAATATTAAATGAGAATATGTTTTAGCATTTTTCTTTAAACGTTGACATCATGTTCGCTCATAAAAGACAGGCTCGTAGATATGAATATTTCAAAATTTGTCTTTAATCTTATATCTAAATTTTTTTAGCAGTTCGATAAAGGTTTGTAAGTCGGAAATAAATGATCCAATCTTCAGCTTTCAGTGCATCAAAAACCTGCTTTTGCAAAATTTCTTATCATCAAAACAGGGAATTTACCTATAGCCCTTTTCTAATGTTCTAAAATTAGCACATTATCATTTCCCTGATAAAGTAAGAATGACATTAACACATTTATATATATATATAGAGAGAGAGAGGTTCCGTATTTTTATTTCATAATGGGCATGTTCGGTAGATAATCTCATCTGTACACCAGCATCTTCTGTCCAATGAGAAGCGGCTGTCAATGACAGGTCGTGTGCAACGCTTGTCTGATTTAAATTGCTAGGGTAATGTATGGCTAAACATTATCATAATTACTAATAGTATATGTTACCATTTTTTTTCTATAATTTTAGAAGTGGTCAAACTCCTAGCTATAAAGCGTACAAAGCAGTGCACATTTTCTTTGTTAGTAACAATAATGATGATTAATAATAATTGTAATATTAACCAACCAGCACTTTGAAACCAGGACAATAAGTTTTTAAAAACTAGATTGATAAAGTACGAAGAATTGTATTGTACCCGTAATAATATTAAACGATCAGATTAATGTGCATTGTTGTGTTTGCTCAGTGTGGGGGTCCCTTATGATTTATTTCCTGTAGAGAGTGTATTTAGAGTCAGAGAAAAAATTAGGTCTCTGTGGTTATCAATTAGCTAAATTCGACCTTATCATACTTGAAACATTTCAAATTTCTTTTGTTACCGATTACAAGACTGAATTCACTTTGAAACAATTCTATATATTATATACCGGTATCTTATCATATCTTTTTATTCAGTCATATAATGTGCGGATGAATGTTTTAATGTTTTTAATAATTGTAATTAGATAATTTGATATTTAATTTCTTCAAGAACGTTTGATTAGAAACAAACATGAATATACATGATAACGGAATCTTCAGCGTATCATGTTGATAGTCGTCAGGGGCGGATCCAGGAATTGCGGTTACGGGGGGCGCCACTTTATGAGCAAGGGGTTCTGGAGGCCCCCAGGGGCCGAAGCCCCCGGAAGCTCCTGGATTTTACAGATTTTATAGGGCCTGAAATATGTCTCCTATTTAATCATTTGTACTATATTCTATCATTTATAGTAAGATGAAATTAATAAAATGACGCAAATTTTAAGGGTTTTTGGAAAAAAGTAAGTTCTCCCAATAAAGTAATTCAAGAACTCAAAAGATTTTGTCATTTATTTCTCCGGGAATGGAAGAAATTGTTGCTTGTTTTATCGTTTAGTACATTTTTCTAAACAAGATACCACGATTTACCTTAAATTTTAAAATGTTAGCCCCCCCCCCCCCCCCTCAAATCCGCCATTGGTCGTTAAAAAGCATTCGTGAATAGAAAGCTGACTGCAGCATAACCTCTGCCACAAAATATCATTATCTAAAAGTATGAAGTGCAATGCATGAAAAGTATTTAAGGAGGTATGCTACACCAGAGAAATTTGATGTAGGTGAAAAGTGTAGGATATGTACAAAAATATTCTGAATTTGAAAATTTTCAATTTTACTTTATTTTGTCAAAAAATACAGTTTTAGTAGAAGGTAATCTGAAAATTTTTTAAAACCCCTGCTGGACTCGAACCTGCCAACTACAGTTCAACAGTCGGTATTCTAACCTACTGAGCTACTCGGCTAGGTATTTAAATGAAAAAGGAAAAGTCAAATATTGCTGATATCGATTTTGTCATCCATGTTTTTAAAGGAAGTCAGCCATTATGACGATGTAGAGTACTACCTTAAAGGGACAATAGCTGTCATTCTGTCTCCATAAATTGAATTCAAAGAAAATTGCTCGATATTCTGTATTTCAGTAATAACACCAGTATCTAATTATTTCAAACACTTTTTAACCTCATAGCAGGCACATGAATGTGTAATTTTGGTGATCAAATAATTATTGTCTTGCAATACAATACTTCTTCCTTATATATTTCTTTAAACTAAAAGCGGTTATCTAAGATAGTTTTATTAGGTTTCTCTTGTTTTTGTACAAATTGAATGTTTTTATTAGTCATTAATATATATTCCTATGCCATGGAGAGATTTTGAGAGAAAAATGGTTGTCATCCCTTTCACAGCTAATGCCCCTTTAAAGTTGATCTCTGATCATGATTTAACATAAAATCTGATAAACACATCCAATTCTATAATCTGTCTAATCATATTTATGAAGAACAAAAGTGATATATCGTCACGAGAAGGTCAACTTATTTTACTTCAAAATTTCATGTAAAACCTTAAACAGACGTTGTCAATTATAAGACTTGAATCGGGCGTGTTTTCCTTAACTTTGATCTTTTATTCATATGCGTATATTTGATTTTCAGTTGCTCCTTGATGCACATCGTTAAATTCTCAGATCTATGAATTCAAATTGGAATTATTTCATTCGTTACCAGTCATACCAACAAGGAATCATTATAGGTCTGAACCTCTTTTCATATTTTTGGATATTTTATTGAACATTATTATACCCCCCGAACGAAGTTCTGGGGGGTATATAGGAATCACTCCGTCTGTCTGTCTGTGCAGATTCGTGTCCGGGCCATAACTTCTTTGTTCTTTGACTTAGGCATACCATATTTGGCACACAGGTAGATCACCATGAGACGATGTGTCAAGTACCTTCATGACCTCTATATGACCTTGACCCTTGACCTCAAGGTCAAAATTAAAGGTTTTTTTTTTTTTTTTTTTACAATGGATTCGTGTCCGGGCCATAACTTCTTTGTTCTTTGACATAGGCATACCATATTTGACACACGAGTGTATCACCATGAGACGATGTGTCATGTACCTTCATGACCTCCATATGACCTTGACCTCAAGGTCAAAATTAAAGGTTTTATAATGGTTTCGTGTCCGGGCCATAACTTCTTTGTTCTTTGACATAGGCATACCATATTTGACACATGAGTGTATCACCATGAGACGATGTGTCATGTACCTTCATTACCTCCATATGACCTTGACCTCAAGGTCAAAAGTAAAGGTTTTTACAATGGATTCGTGTCCGGGCCATAACTTCTTTGTTCTTTGACATAGGCATACCATATTTGACACATGAGTGTATCACCATGAGACGATGTGTCAAGTACCTTCATGACCTCTATATGACCTTGATCCTTGACCTCAAGGTCAAAATTAAAGGGTTTTTTTTACAATGGATTCGTGTCCAGGCCATAACTTCTTTGTTCTTTGACATAGGCATACCATATTTGACACATGAGTGTATCACCATGAGACGATGTGTCATGTACATTCATGACCTCTTTATGACCTTGACCTTTGATCTCAAGGTCAACATTTTAGGTTTATGCCATGGATTTGTGTTCGGACTATATCTTCCATTTTCTTCTACAAATGCATACCATATTTTTACACTCAGGAAAGAGGTAATTTATACCTATTAACAACACCCTTTGGGAGATTGGGGTAAGCGGGGGGTATTCTTAGTGAGCATTGCTCACAGTACATCTTGTTATTATTAACTAAATCCTAACTACGTAAAGTCAACTCGTACCCTGACCGACTCGTACCCAGGTCGACTCGTACCCAATAGGTCAACTCGTACCCAAAAGGCAAAAGTCAACTCGTACCCAAGAATCTGGTTACGAGTTGACTCCTCCTCTTCAATATGATGATAACTCGTACCTAAGCGATATGTCACTTATATGCGCATAGATATATTGCATTATGGCCAGATTCTTGGGTACGAGTTGACTTTTGCTTTTTGGGTACGAGTTGACCTATTTGGTACGAGTTGACCTGGGTACGAGTCGGTCAGGGTACGAGTTGACTAGAAATCAAACTAACAACTCATTTTATGACAAACGGGGTGACTTCAGCTTCTCCATCGTCAATTTTTCTTATTTAAGGAGCAAAGTTCCATTATCACCTGCATTTAGTGTTTAAGTCTCTCAACACATTCGATACACAAGAGCTTGTTCTGCGTATGATCAGTTTTTAAATCAAAGTAGTCTACTTACAAATAGTCGAGGTTAAAGGGGTTTCAACAGTCTTGTTTAAAGTCAGCATTTCGCAAATTTTATGGTCGTTATAAGGATTTCATCTACAAACACAACCTGTTAATAGGTCGAATGCTATCTGACGTGATTCATACCAATTGTTATGCCGTTCTTTACATACTAATTTTGACTACAGTTTACTCCATTTACTTGATGAAGATAGAGGGCTCACAGCGGGTGTGACCTTTCAATAGGAAATGTTTACTCCTCCTAGGCACCTGGTTTTCGAAAGTATGCTAAGATTGATCCTAAGATATATCTTTGGACAATTCTTGGGAGAGTCTTAGGACAATCGTAAATTGTAAATCAAAGATGTCTTGGGATTGTCCTAACAAAGTTGGGCTTAGGGTGGTCTTAGGCTTGTCGTAAGATTATCACATATTTTTTTTACACCACTTTACGAATGAAAAAGTATTTTAGCATTAATTTTCAAACAACGAAAAGGTGAAAAATCTTTTGAAATGGCCTTTAGTTTAATACATAGAAATGGGGGGGGGGGGGGGTAATTATTTAATCTAATTCCGGAAAATAACGAACATTTACATCAATTATTTTAAAAGATGAAATATCAACTTCAGTTGCATGGGATTATAAAAATGATTAATTATCATGTGATATCTGAGGTGAAAATAAATAATTATCTAAGACATCCCCCCCCCCCCCCAATACAATGTGAATTGAGAAGTAAGTTAAAATAAACAATATTTTCTGACGTGTTTCATACCGATTGTTAGGCCGTTCTTAGCACACTGATAACCATTGCATTCATATTATCAAAAGGAAGAATGAACTATATGGTTTAGGGCTGGGGATCTCAGTCGTTTATATCATATTTGATCTCTCTGATAGGAGTTGAAATTTCTCTTATAAACTCGCTTTGTCAAGAAGAACAAGGTGATATCTGATTTATGGATCGCAATGCATCTAAAAGAGGGTGGAGCTAGCGACTGCCCCCTCGCACAACTTCACTTTGTCACGAAGAACAAAAAAATGTATGTTTTAAGAGTGGGAATTTCAACAGTTCTTCAGATATAGAAACTTTTCTGAAAGAGTTATATGTATACTATTGAACTTCCCTTGTCACAATAAACAAGAAAATTTGTGGTTTTTGGATAGGAATTAAAAATTGAACCATTTCCAAAAGGTAGCGGCGACAGATCTTCCAGGAGCTTATATTGTATACTATTGAACTTGCAGATATAGTTAGGGACGTCTGAAGATAAGTGAAAAAAAATTCTCGAAGGGACATAAAACAAGCACCCGTGCTTCACAAGTAAATCATGTTAATCTAACTTGAAGATGGAACATTCAACGAAGAAAACGCCGAACTGAAAGAATTCGGGTCTTCCTGTTATTTATTTTTGTCTGTAGTTCTCAAGTGTTGTGGAATCATACTTTGTGGAATTAAGGTAGGGGGTGGGGGTGTTAACGAAATTGTGTGTGAAAAAATCCAGTAACTAACTTGCACGTTTTATGTTATTACGGTGTTCCTTAAAAAATACTACGAATCATTTTAAAAAAGCAAACATTAAATTTGCAAACAAATCATAACACAGACAGATATAGGGATCTGTATAACACTCGCAGATACAGGGTGCGGCAGTATATATCTGTATAACAAACACAGATACAGGGTGCGGCAGTGCATATCTGTATAACACACGCAGATACAGGGTGCGGCAGTTTATATCTGTATAACACCCGCAGATACAGGGTGCGGCAGTGCATATCTGTATAACAAACACAGATACAGGGTGCGGCAGTTTATATCTGTATAACACCCGCAGATACAGGGTGCGGCAGTGCATATCTGTATAACAAACACAGATACAGGGTGCGGCAGTTTATATCTGTATAACAAACACAGATACAGGGTGCGGCAGTGCATATCTGTATAACAAACACAGATACAGGGTGCGGCAGTGCATATCTGTATAACAAACACAGATACAGGGTGCGGCAGTTCATATCTGTATAACAAACACAGATACAGGGTGCTGCAGTATATATCTGTATAATACCCGCAGATATAGGGTGCGGCAGTGCATATCTGTATAACAAACACAGATACAGGGTGCGGCAGTGCATATCTGTATAACAAACACAGATACAGGGTGCGGCAGTGCATATCTGTATAACAAACACAGATACAGGGTGCTGCAAAATATATCTGTATAACACCCGCAGATACAGGGTGCGGCAGTGCATATCTGTATAACAAACACAGATACAGGGTGCGGCAGTATATATCTGTATAACAAACACAGATACAGGGTGCGGCAGTGCATATCTGTATAACAAACACAGATACAGGGTGCGGCAGTGCATATCTGTATAACAAACACAGATACAGGGTGCGGCAGTGCATATCTGTATAACAAACACAGATACAGGGTGCGGCAGTGCATATCTGTATAACACACGCAGATACAGGGTGCGGCAGTGCATATCTGTATAACACACGCAGATACAGGGTGCGGCAGTGCATATCTGTATAACACACGCAGATACAGGGTGCGGCAGTATATATCTGTATTGCATATAGTTATAAAAATACTACTATGAAAGCGTGAAATGAATTTACACACATCCACAACACCTTCTAAAAAGCCAGCAGGAACCGGATGTAATTACGATTGTATTCCACGTACAAGATATTGTTTGGAAGTCGTTTGATCAGGATTACTCAGTCCAAATGCCGATTTGGAAATGTTCTCTTTAGGAGGTTTTTATCGTTTTGCCTATAATCATGACGGCACCGATGCAGTTTGACAATACCTATACTTTGTTAAAATTGTTCTATTCGCAGGCGTGCAAAGACAAGGTAGTCCCTATGCAAATTATTTCCGAGAGTGAAAATTGAATTTGTCAAATATGACTTCGTAATAAAATAAGAATGATTGATAATTACGCAGTGGCATATTCTATACGCTATACGACAATGATTTGAATGCAAATGTCAAAATCCACATATTAGAATTCACCATGCATGGCCTCATATGAAGTGATGCGTTTACCTTATATTCCAATCAAATTTCACGCCCGTATGTTTTAATCATTAGGACATGTATTTCGTTATGCGGAGGATATCAGGTTGGACGTTAGTTAATTCTGTTTGTTAAGATTTCCCTCCTTAGCTTTGGGTAAGTGACAAAATCTGGGTTTTTTTTCACGTCTGAAATTTGTTATCAATTAACACACATTCATGAATAACTTCAAATGTTTTAAAAAATCTGAGTTTGGCCTTTTATGTATTGATTTTTACAAAATCTGTTTTGTTTTCGTGATAATAAGAAGACAACAATATTAGCTTTATTCTCATTATTGCTATCATATTAGCAGTCGATTAGCTGGGCTATATATGTTACTTAAAAATCTGAGTTCACCATTGTTATACAATAGATATATATCGTAAATTGAGGTAAATAAATTATATATATAGCGGTAAACATATACACAGAAAGAGAGAGAGAGAGAGAGAGAGAGAGAGAGAGAGAGAGAGGTAGAGAGAGAGAGAGAGAGAGAGGTTAAACATGCGTGTTTTCATAGATGATGATATGTTTTGATCATAATTAATTAATTATAATAAAATATTTATTCGGTTTACTTTATTACTACCATTTAGAGAGTAATAATTGTTGTGTAACTATCATTTCTGTTGTTTCAGACAGGATGCTGTTCGAATTTCTCCTTGTAATTCCTAGCCTGCTTCATCTGGGTTCAAGTGAGTGTTTTAATTAATGAATTATTTGATTAATTGATCATTGCATAATTTGTCTCTTTTGTGGTCATGCATAAACTGGTAAGTTATGGGAAATCTGCCCCTCATGGTTTTTTTTTATTTCAAGGAAATGAATATCTTACTATAATTGAAAAAAAATATATGGTTGATGCTTTTATCCACGGTCAATTAACCTCTTTCAAAGATTGCCAAACTCCATGATCAAGCTTAATTTGTATGCCATTGTCGTTTTCCTCCTTTTATCTTCAGGTAAAAATTCGTCTATAATTATACAAGCATTATCACGTCTGGGATCGAAATAACCATGATTGAGGAAATTACAGATAATTCTTTTATTTTGGAATGATTTAATTATCATTTAAAAAGTACATTTGGAATTTTAAAAACTTCCCACTTGTACACAAAATCTTATCTGAATTATTTGATTATAGGTCAAGGTGAAAGAGATCCTATGCAATCTGCAACCCCTGATCCACTGGAAGAGTTGTTCGGTCAAGGACGGAACAAAAAAGAGGAATCTTGGTCCAACAATTTACTGTTTGGAGACGTGAACCTAAACGAAATCTCCAACTCCTTAGTTTCTACTCCTCCCCCACTCCTTAGTATCAACAATCGGGGAAATTCTAATCAGAATTCATTACCATCAGGACTCTCCTTCCTGAACGGTGGAGGATCATTTTCCGGTTTCCTTGTTCAGGATACAAATCCCCCACCCGTAGATCAGTCCAATACGGGTGGAAATGGATTGATGAATATACCACCAATGCCTAATTTCGATCAAATGGGATTGGAGAGTGTTCTAGACAAATTTCTTCCAGTCGACGGATCGGTCCGACTGCCACCTCCCTCCAACGAACCAATCATTCATTCCCGAGAAAATGTACCAATACCGTCGATCGGCCAACTGGGAATTGATACTGGTGGTTTATTTGGTCAAGGCTTATTTTCTTCAGGTGCTGGAAGTTTATCTAACACGCCCATATCGTCATCTGGATTGGGGGATTCACTTCCAGGATTAACAAACAACAACAACAACAACAATCAAATAGATTTAGTGAATACTCCATCTGAAAGTCCTCCATTAATTCAATCCAACTTAGCACCTAAGACTGTTCACTCCCAACCAGAAAGAAGTGCAGATCAAAAAGCAATCGATCAATTGATCTGGGATAGTATGATTCCGCCTCTACCCAAAGACAGAAAACCAATAGAGGTTTTCCCAAGGAACGAACCTAAAATTGTTCACTCCCAGCCAGAAAAAAGTGCAGATCAAAAAGCAATCGATCAAATCTTCTGGGATATTCCGTCTCTACAGACAGACAGAAACCCAACAGAGGCTTTCCCAAGCAACGAACCAACACCAAAACCAAAACGAAACAAAAAATCAAAGAAAAGAAAACCTTTATTGCCTCTTCTGCCACCATCACCAACTCGAAAATCTTCCCACAAAATGCCTTCAGCGCCCAGGCACAATCCCAATAAGAAAGATGAGACCAATCGTATTACAAAAGATATTTTATTGGATAATATACCCAGCATTGACCAACTAGGTATAGATTTAGGAAATACATCACCAACCTCGCCAAAACCTTTTCACATCAACGATAATAATCTGTTGGACAATATTCCGTCTATCAATCAGTTAGAAAACGATTTATTTGGAAGCGGTATCAAAAATCAAGGAACACAAACGAATCAAAACGTTGTTCCCACAGAACCATCTAGTGTTGGAAACAAATTTCAATTCCCTGATCAGTTTAGTGGCGGTAACCGACATGATTCCTCTGCAAAGAAAAACAAACAGAACGACTCCATGTCCCCTATTCAAACAGCGGGAAGTCAGAACTTGACGATTGCAGACCCTGATACAAATTCAACAACTTTAGAAAACATTTGGAATATTTTAGTGATTGAAATACCCGACTTGCTTAAGATAACTGGGGAAGATGTTCCATCTGAAAAGCCTAAAAGCAACAGTATTGAAGACCTTTTAGGAATCTCAGCAAATGATATCGATTCTTTTAATGCAAATCACAATCCGACAATACCTCAGGAAACCAAACCTCGAACACCATTGCAGAATACAACTCCAAAACCATTGCTTCCTGTCTTTTTGCCTACTAAAACATCGCCAACTGTATACGTCCCTCCCACCACTGTGGCATCTTTGATCAATATGCCAACAACAACCACAACACTTCCACCAATGATTGTATACACAACACCTCCAACAACAACACCACGTCCAACAACGCTACCACCCACAACAACAACACCATCTACAACGACATCAATACTCACAACACCACAACCAATTGTGTATAATACACCGACTACAGATATCTATTTATTACCTACAAACCAACCGCTGCCACCAGACATTTATGTTCCACCCACATTGCCTTCTTTTGAAAAGACTACCACACAGATAAAACACGTGACAATTGACTTCAAAATTAATGATCAAGATAAAAAGAAATTACCTACTTCTAAAGACAATGGAGGAGGTGAGCTTCCCTTTTCATCTGGTGATTTACTCCCTCCATTTGATTTAACACAATTAACTTTGCCTCTGGATATAATCATGGATTCTAATAAAACGAAATCAGCAAATAACATTAACCCCATGGTGTTGCCTTCCGAACCAGAACTACCATTTACAACCCCCTTTTCAATTCTTAGTATTGCTCCGTCAATTCCAGATAGACAACTAGAACAACCAAAATTCGAAGACTTGGGAATTTATAATGATAATAACGAAAGGAATCCTTTTACTCAGATAATGTCTAAAGAATCTCGGTTGCCAAATCAAGATTATACCATATTTGGAGGAAATCCTAAAGATAATGAACAAACCATGAACACACAATCGCGAGCTATTGGATTGGAATCTCTATTTGGAAATCTTGGAAATAATATGAAAGAACAAAGCCATATAATAAACGCTGATAGATCGTCAAAAGGAAACAAGCAATTCCAGCAGAGTGGTAACGAAGTTGGGAGGGGTGCAAATAGTCATTCAAATTCACTGATGGAACCATACACACCAACTACAACAGCGAAACCACATTTCCCGGGACTCGAATCTTTGATAGGTGAACAGAAGGAGGAAGTTAAGCCGACAACAATGTCTATTCCCAAACATCCCTCATTGGATCTTCAGATCCTAGATGGTATGAATAAAGACAGTAACCATGAACAACAAATGGAGTCCATCAAAGAAGAACTATTCATGAACAACATAAAACATAACGAGATAAATTCACTGATGGAACCATACACACCAAATACAGCAGCGAAACCACATTTCCCGGGACTCGAATCTTTGATAGGTGAACAGAAGGAGGAGGTTAAGCCGACAACAATGTCTATTCCCAAACATCCCTCATTGGATCTTCAGATCCTAGATGGTATGAATAAAGACAGTAACCATGAACAACAAATGAAGTCCATCAAAGATGAACCATTTATGATCAACATAAAACATGACGAGATCAAAGATGTTCCTCCACTAGATATTGATGTTTTTGGGACTGGATTTGAAGATTTAAAGATACCCCTTTCCACACCTACTCCGCTTACTTCGACACTTCCATTTCTTCCTCCCCATGATTTTCTGAGCGCCGTAAATAACGCTGAACATGAGCCGTGGAATGTTTTTTCTGAGGGTGAAGGGTTTGGTAACAGTGAAACAGGAATAATCTCTACACTATCACCTCTAATGCAGAATCAAGATCAAGTGAAACGCATCATTGATTCTGGTCCAAAACATAATGACCAAGCCTTCGAAAACTCTGTACCAATTCCAAGATCACTTCAACGAAATAACCAACTCCCGTTTGTTGCACCTACCTCAGAAGCTTCGAAGCATTTTCTCTTCCATGACCAACTTAATGGCGGTAACATTCGATCTCATAATATATTTAACACACAGTCCACCACTCCTAAAACCACTACAACGGATGTTAAACCCAAGAAACCTAATATTTTGGTGATAGATATTGTTAACAAACCGGCAGATAAAACAGGTATTCAAACAGGGCAAAACAGACAATTAAGTTTACATAATACAAACAATGTAGCAAACACACAACAGGATTCGAATTCAAGAAGTATTGGAATCATTCCACAAGGAACGAGGCAATCATTTGGAACTGATAACTCAGCTTTTCAAAGAATACAGCAAGTTACGCCAACACCAAACAGAGCGACTACGCCATCCTGGTTGGCAGCGACTATTTTAGCAATAAGATCTCGTCTGAATCAACTTAGAGCCCTGAGAAACAACAGGCAAAATAACAGAAACAACAACGGTCAAAATGCTGCAAGGAATCATATCGCAAATGATAACTCAAATCGAAGACAAAGTGTTACTTTGCCATCTATCTTAACTTTGAATCAAAGAAACAATGATCCATCAATCCAAAATCGGGTTCAAAATCGTTTGATTCAAAATGGAAATCTGCACAACGTCAATACTCAACGTTCAATTGGAAACGGATTTCCGTCTCAAGTTAATTTCAATAATTTTCAATTTGCAAACAGAGCTTCGTCTCAAAACCAACCGCTTGTGGGTGCTCAACAAACTGCAATTCCTCGGAATGCTCCTCAACAAAGAACTCAATTTCAGATCCCAAATAATCAGTTAAACCAACAAAATACACCGCCATTCAGGCAACCTAGTGTTCAACCCACTCAGAGTATACGACAATTACCGTCATCTGGAACACAGAACTCACAAACACCGCAAAACGGAGTGACACAGGCTGAAACAGAGCTTCTTAGACAGCAATTCCGTCAGCGTATTCAACGAGTTATTAGAACGCAACTTCTTCGTAATCTATTGATACGTCGTTTGCAAGCACTAAGAGCCCAAAGAACAAACAACGCACAACAGACTAGAAACCAGCCGATCTGGCGAGTTCCGACATCAAGTAACAATATGAATATCATGAATGCCAATAATGCAATAAATTTGATACGTCAAGCCAGACAGCGTGCATTAACAGCATCACAACAACAGCATCCGAATAACCAACCATCTTCTGATTTGTCTAGAAACGCTTTTGAAAGATTTCCGAATAGAAACTTTCAAAACGTTGGTTTCCGTCCGAATCAGTTTGGAAGACAACAAACAACACATCCTGTCAATCTTTCAAGGCTTTTGCAAACCAACAGAGGGCTAATAAATAATCGTATTGGTCAATCATTCCAACGACCGGTGTCAAATGGAACGAATGGAAATAATGTGAACAGGAATCCACGCCTAGATTTATCACAACTTCCCTCAGAGTTAGCGCTTCGGACTCTACAAAATCTTAATCTTCAACGAACACGTGGTGTTCGACAAGGTACTTCTTCTAATATTAGACCTATTAAAAATCTAGTTGTGGAAAGAAGGGCAGTACCTGTTTCAGAGGCTGTTCAGCTATTGGAACGGTTGCGAGCTCAAAACAGAGACATTCTACCATTTAGGAACTTCAATCCTAATAACTTTCCACAGTCTCTAAGGGAACGATTTATAAATGGTTTGCGTAGATTCCAACCAGTGCAAAACGTTCCACAAAGTGTATTTAACAGACAAAGAATTGTAGTTCCAATTAATGGACCACTACGGGGTAACAGACACAATCAAAATTTTACACGAAGACCAAACTCTGGTCAAACCAGTCCCCCTCCACAGTTTAATGGATCTCAGGGCGGCTGGTCGAGGGTCGCTGAACAGAACAGTGATAAGTGATAAGGTAACCATTCTGGTGTTTATATATTGTCAGAGTTCTGCAAACTTACAAAATCAGACTAATTATAGTAATGTGCAATTTGGTGCAAATTTTCCTCATGAATTAATATTTGATGGACTGTGAGTTTCATAACCAAGACTCTCTATCAAAGAACATCGTGTAGATGGGACAAAAAATCTATGATATTATGTAAAGAAATTTTTATTCCTGAACTGTCACTGACTTGGCGTAAACTGTTAATCAACATCAAATCTTCTCAATTGGTACGTTAACGCAATACAATATATCTAATTAACTGTTATTTCCCGTAGCATTCACGGTAATGGTAATTTTTTCGATGAGACCTCTAGAATTACTGTGTGGTGCGAATCTTTTATCTCGCAGCCATATTGTTGATACGTCACGTGATTCTCCTACATACGGGGGAGTCATCTGTCCCATATCGTCTGATATTGAGCGTCACGTGACCTAACCAGAATCGAGCAATTTTCTTTATTTTTGTGTAAGGTAGGATAAAAGCATAACGGAAGGAAATTAAACACCATAGAACTATATACAGTATACAGTACTTGCAGAAAACACACGCTGTATATGTCATAATGAGCTAATAAGGAAAATTAATCCAATTATATGTCTGTGCAGGATAATGAACGGATGAAATATTCATTATAAATCGATGTATCTTTGTTCCTACATGTATCTACTTGTGTTGACACCTATGTTTCACTCAGAACCCATGAAATTGAAAAAAAGAGAGCCCCAAATCCGGTCAATGTACAATATAGATTGTGCGGTCTGTCGACATTTCTGACTACGCAAAGAGCAACCGTTAGAATTAATATATTTTGTAGACGGATAATATGGACAAGAACGTTTTCATGAAATTTAGATATGCCAATTAAGCCATCAATCAATGACTTATCAAGATTGAATAACAATGATACTACACTGTATATATCTTGGTGGATGTAGGTTAAAAATAATTATCTTTTACTTTGATTTGAAATATTGAAAACACGAAATGTCAATCAAAATTTACCACAACACTATCATTAATTTTTTCCTGTGTAGAATGTCACTGGAAAATTGATTTTTAAAATTACATTTTGGGGATTACCCAAAATATGTTCTGTTAACTGTACAATTGTTGTTCTGTTTTTCAGATTTCCCTTGGTAAAGCAAACAGCTTTAAATTTCTTATGTGATCTTAGATATGGACAGCTTCAAGGTCCCTTAGATGTTTGACAGCTTCAAGGTCCCCAGGATGTTTTGTTTGATGCCGTCCACTATAGGAAATACGGAAAATCAACTGTTTGTTGCTGCTTGATGAAATCCATATTTATCGCAATACCAAATACAAAGAAAATTGAAAAGAAGTGTTTAGTGAAAAAACCAAAAACAAACGAAAACAACAGTTTCCTGATCTAGAAGGCAGGCAGACAATTTATATATATCTCTCTTCATAGATGATGAAGATTTTGTCCATGGATTGATAAAGGCACGTAATCCGTACATAAAGAGAAGTGGTTATTCAAGTGATGAAATGCCTGAAACGGCCAACTAAACCTTTGTATGTTGGTGTTGTTAACTGTTTTAACCCATGTTGTCAAAATTGTTTTGTTTAGACAATAATATTCATATTTGGTACTCTGCAGGGTGCTATAATAATTTTGCAGTTCTTGATTGCTTATGTGTGTGTGTGTGCCACTGTGTATGTATGTGTTAGAGAGCGAGAGTTATATACATCATTTGATGACTGTAAATATAAATACTCTAATTTATAATTTTGTTTAACTACATGGCGTTTGAATACACATCAAAACCCCTGATTTTTCTTTATACGTATGTGTGTATTCTTAGATTTTGATATTTGTTTTTGAGTTTCATAAATACACATATGGTGTCGTCTTAAAAATCACATTTGTTTCCTTAATACATAACAACCGGATACTATGTACTGAAAAAAAAACTCAGCAGCGTTTAATTGCTTTGATGAATCTTAAACCAACCTCAATATACTCTTGAAAAGGCCAGAGATGAAATGGGATGATTTTCAAAAACAAAAAATAGATGGGGAAAAGAAATACAGTAGTGTGATTAAGCTTACAAGGCATCAGTGGAAATGAAATGTCTCGGTGAAAAAGAAATGTTTGAGATCGAAAAAGTTTGTTTGGAATGTAAAATGAAATTATTCTACAAGCTGTGTGTTTTAATTTCGAATGAGGCTGTAGTGGGAAATATGGTTGGAATAAATATCATAAAAGTTTGAGAGCTATAAGAACTGAATCAGTGCGCAGAAAACGATGCGCTGTAAATCAATGGTTTTTGTGATGGCTGGATCTGTACAGCTCTCTGGCCTATCCCAATTTCCCCCAGAAGCTACACATTTGCTAAAAACCCAATTCAAAATATATTTTCTGTTGTTTCAATGTCCACGCGCTTACCTAGGTTACGATTAGTTGGTATATGATTGATTGATTGTATCTTGCTTAACGTCTCACTCGAGAATTTTTCACTCATATAGAGACGTCACCAAGACCGGTGAAGTGCTTCAAATTTAGGCTTATGCTCGGCGCTTACGGCCATTGAGCAGTGAGGGGTTCTTTAGCGTGCCACACCTACACATCTCCGAGGACCCGTGACTCACATTCACATCTGGCGATGGGCGATGGGATTACCTATATGAAAATTAAATTGGCATCCATATGTAAATAAAAGTAATGGACATCCAATTAATGGATTTAAAAACAAAACAAATTACAGATTTATTGATATCTATTATGGAAAGCTACTATGTCATTCCTCCTAAGAACCTGATCACACCTCTGGTGTGTCCAGAAGTCCGTGTTTGCCCAACTCTCTATTTTGTATTGCTTATAGGAATTATGAGATTGATTACTGTTCGTTATTTTCACCTTTCATGCATCCTTCCTTTATGAACAAAAATTGTTAAACACAATTCCATGGTCTGTCACAATCCAAAGTTGGTATTATACAAAATATTATAATACCATGTTGATAACTTTAAAAGAAACTCTTTGTTCTTCAATGGCCTTGAAAATCATGCCAAACTACTAAGCATCATAATACTAATTATACAGAGAAGTACAAAAGTTGATTAGTACCAAGAAAAAAATTCTTAGAATGACGTAGGGATAAAATCTCGCTATTGCAGGGTAACATCTTGCATCTATGACTTGATTTTCTCGTTAATCCAAGAAAAGGCGTAATAACGTTTATGGGGAATGCTCTTTGTTTGATCAGTTGATGCTGAGGACCACTTCCTTCCTGTTCATGTCTGGATCCCTGTGCTAGCAATTCTGTCATCTCCTGAGTCCCACATCATCATTAAGTGGTACTTCGCTACCTTGAATTTCTTCACTATAGACAATGTCCATTTTCATTCATATGTTGATTCGATATATCCTTGTGAACTCGAAATTAAAAGACATAAGAGTGTTCCATACCTGAATATTTTATTGAATAGAGATGTTAACAGGGTATTCTATTATATGTCTTTAAACTTATAGTATTCGATGCGAGAACGTGTTTTGCGTATTTTGAAATCGATTCCAGCTAATGACAAAAAATAAGTTGATGTTACAGGGGTTTCAACAGTCTCGTTTGAAGTCAGCATTTCGCCAATTCAATAGTTGTGATAATGATCTCATTTGCTAATACAACCTATCATGGCGGATGTAACGTGACAACAGGGTTCATGCTTGCCCTACTCTTAATTTTGTATTCTTTATAGGGATTTATGAGATTGATTACTGTTCGTCATCTTCCTTTTCCCCAATTATGTATTCTTTATAGGATGTTCAACATTTCCCCAAGTATTTGATTGAAATTCTAATATGGATGGGATTTCCTCATCTTGGATTATAAAGTGAAGACGACGAACAGTAATCAATCTTATGACTCCCAAAAAGAATACAAAATTAAGAGTAGGGCAAACACGGCCCCTTGGTTAGATCAATTGCCTAGGAGGAAAAAATAACCCCTATTGACCGGTCACGCCCGCTGTAAGCCTCATATTTCAATCGGGTAAATGGAGTAATCCATAGTCAAAATCAGTGTGTAAAGAATTACCTAAATTGGTATGAAGAAAGAAAAAACACGGCATGTCAGACATTTTTAGATCTTAACATGACTGTTGACACACGATTCTCCAGCATGAGGCATTTTTACCTTCATGGTTTGAACTTCATGCGAGTCCAGGAAACACTGTCTTCGAATGCAGAGAAGACCCACTTAGGCTGTAAATGGATGTTATTGTCACTTTGAGGTCATTCATGAAGCCTCTCATTGGTGGATGGTAAATCCCCGAGTCCATCTAGCCTCCACCTCTGCTGTTTTGGTCACCATCCCCGTACTCATAATAAACAGGGTCTCTGAGATAGCACATCCTGTAACTATCCCTTTCTTCATCCTCTACCAGGATGTGCAGGCTTCTTCATTTCTTAAAATTTAACCATGGAGGAAGCTGCACATAATTGTATATGCGACCTTTCAGGTTTTATTCAATCTATTGTTAGTTACATCAACTTAAATTTGTACATTTATCATTAGCAAAGTATACTACGTAACCAAGTTTACTTATATCTAATTTAAAAGAACTTCCAACAACTACGTCCTTTCTCTTGCTATGAATGTTTGATCACATATCAGCTGCTTTACAGAAATAAAAATAATGTGAAAAGAGTTTTCAATGTAAAAGTGCATTCATCAATCCTTGTGAGTTAGAGGAAATTCTGGCTGATTGTATTCAAATATCTTTATCTGTATAGTTTACATATCCCAGGGCAAAACAAACCCATAACAACAACACCCCCCCCCCCCCACCAAAACCCCCCACACATTAGTTAATGACTCGTTAAAGCACCTCTTATGGAGTATGATTTCACCATCGAAAAAGTTATACAAGCTCTCAAGTATCTTATATCTATGAAAATTGATAACGTTATTTGCTAATATATTTATTTTTTTTAAATCTACGGATAAAATCTTCAAAGAACATGTCAATTCGAAGAAAAAAAAATATTAGAGATATATTTTAAAAAGAAATTGAAATGAAATGGTCAAAATTAAGAAATACATGTATTACGACATTCTCTACCCAGAGTTCCGTGCGCTCCTCGCACTGTGAAGCTTGCATAACGCGCCCTCTGGTGAGAGAATGGTATTACGATTTTTCAAATTTGAACCAAGCTCGATCAGATTTGTAAAAAACTAGTCATAGAGAACATTGTAATAAGAAAACTACATTTCCTTGATGTAAAATGGTTTACAAATTAAACGAATTTATAAAGAAGCCCAATTTCTTGATGAACAGTGCATATAATTAGCAACAACATGATTATTTTAGTAATTTCTAACAATTTTGATCGGGATCGGTACTTTTTCGCTCGTTTGAATAGTGATTATATCTGAAATTTGGTCATTTCGTTTCAATTTCTTTTTATAATATATTTCTTCGATATATCTCTTTTCTAACTGGCATGTTTTTTTTTTAATGATTTTATCCGTAAGTTTAGAAAATATTCACAATTAACGTTTTCAATTTTCATAAATATTTTTTCTAAAAAAAAAAAAAAATGGAACGTTTATATCTGAATCCTTTAGGCATATTTTATTAGATAGTCGTAGCATGCATCAGATCACAGCGAAATTTGAACTCAAAATCTCTTATTTGCAAAATAATAGATAATTTGCAAACAAAACACCTTTTTATCATTCCGGGAAAAATCACGAAAATCATCTAAAATAATTGTGAGCTTGTATCACTCTTTCGATTGCGAAATCATTCTTCATAAGAGGTGTTTTAACGAGCCATTAAATAAAATTTTGGTGTTATGAGCAACCTTAATGCGGCACTGCAGACAGGTTATTATTATCAATAAATGTAAAATGAGATTATTTTCTTTTTCACATAAACTGTGCATTTTATACAGAATTGCCAACTGAATATTATTATTTTTACACTTACATCATTCGTTATAATAAGCACAAAATCTTTTTAAGCATTGTTTATAATAGATAATTCATAAAATAATCCTTATACCAAAATTGAACTTTTTAATTTCATATGCATGGTTGAAAGAGAAAATTGAGTTATTCCCCTTTCAACATGCGGACAGGTATCAACTCTACTAACACCAGTTTCATCTGTTTGCCATTGTCACTTTGAAGTCATTAGCGGTCAGTCGGTTTCGATCGCCGGTGGCCAGTGAGCTCAGTTGGTAGACCACCTATCTAGAGATTCAGGGGACCCGGGTTCGAATCCCGGTCTGGTCCGTTGCATTTTCTCCCTTCCCTTTACACGTACACAACATCCAGCATGTTTTGGTTTTATCACGTAATAATTCAAAATGCAATGTAGATTAACATGGCGGTTGCCGATTTTGACTATGGCGCAGTTTATCTAACCATAGCGCACATAAATTTAAGCATGGCAGACCTACATGGTAAATCCCCTTGGGAGAACCCTAAATTGTGAACTGTGGGGTAGTCATCCACGATGAATTGTAAACTGTGGGGTAGTCATCCACAGTGAATTGTAAACTGTGGGGTAGTCATCCACGGTGAATTGTAAACTGTGGGGTATTCATCCACGGTGAATTGTAAACTGTGGGGTAGTCATCCACGATGAATTGTGAACTGTGGGGTAGTCATCCACGGTGAATTGTAAACCGTGGGGTAGTCATCCACGATGAATTGTAAACTGTGGGGTAGTCATCCACGGTGAATTGTAAACTGTGGGGTAGTCATCCACGGTGAATTGTAAACTGTAAACTGTGGGGTAGTCATCCACGATGAATTGTAAACTGTGGGGTAGTCATCCACGGTGAATTGTAAACTATGGGGTAGTCATCCACGATGAATTGTAAACTGTGGGGTATTCATCCACGGTAAATTGTAAACTGTGGGGTAGTCATCCACGATGAATTGTGAACTGTGGGGTAGTCATCCACGGTGAATTGTAAACTGTGGGGTAGTCATCCACGATGAATTGTAAACTGTGGGGTAGTCATCCACGGTGAATTGTAAACTGTGGGGTAGTCATCCACGGTGAATTGTAAACTGTGGGGTAGTCATCCACGATGAATTGTAAACTGTTGGGTAGTCATCCACGATGAATTGTAAACTGTGGGGTAGTCATCCACGGTGAATTGTAAACTGTGGGGTAGTCATCCACGATGAATTGTAAACTGTGGGGTAGTCATCCACGGTGAATTGTAAACTGTGGGGTAGTCATCCACGGTGAATTGTAAACTGTGGGGTAGTCATCCACGATGAATTGTAAACTGTTGGGTAGTCATCCACGATGAATTGTAAACTGTGGGGTAGTCATCCACGGTGAATTGTAAACTGTGGGGTAGTCATCCACGATGAATCGGATCTGTATCCCTGCAAAGTAACTCCTGACAACCTTTTGGACCTTTTCTAGAACATAGTCTAACCCAATGGTAGCCTCAATCAGTTTATGTGCGAGAGAATCACCCGCAGAACCCTGGAATGTCTCTCGTTTTTATACCTCTTGTCCATCATTTACCCAATATCCACTTATCAAATTCTGACAGCACGTTAATAAATATATGGTCTTAAACAGACTAATCGTCTCGGATTCCTTTTTGGCAAAAGCATTCCCCCACCTCTTTCCAGTGTGATGGTATAATCCCTCTCCAAGTAACTCGGAACAGTTGTCATTATTTCTTCGGTAACTTTGGGCACTGTATCCCATTGGGCCCTGAAGCTGAACACAATCTCGCTCCTCCTTCATTTCCCTTCATATTGGTTCATGACTGACTCGAGTGGATCCACTCTTGGCTTATGTGGGCTCAACTCTCTGTGGACATGTACAGAATGCGCTGCATGCCTTGACTTCTTCTTTGGAACTGTGAAATCTCCCAACTTCCCAAGCTTTTCTTCCTCTAGAAGCCCTCTTGTAAAATTGAATGGGTCATTATCAAAATTAGCCCGTTCTTTTTCTTAGCTTTACCTACTGAATAGTACCTCTCACAGAAAAAAAAAATTGGAATGCACCAGAGAGATACAGGTACACCGCTTATAAACAGCACCAGAGAGATACAGGTACACCGCTTATAAACAGCACCAGAGAGATACAGGTACACCGCTTATAAACAGCACCAGAGAGATACAGGTACACCGCTTATAAACAGCACCAGAGAGATACAGGTACACTGCTTATAAACAGCACCAGAGAGATACAGGTACACTGCTTATAAACAGCACCAGAGAGATACAGGTACACTGCTTATAAACAGCACCAGAGAGATACAGGTACACCGCTTATAAACACATGACTGAGGTCTTGTATCGCTGTATTCTTGCATTGTCGTCTCAAAATGTTAATATGAAATATTCTTTACGAATTTTCTCACTATACACTGACTTGTGTCCTTTAAAAGTACATTAAACTGAAACCCCACACTTCAAATAATTTCACTGTTCATGTAGCCATGTTAGGTTAGGCTGCCAGTCAATTCGAACCTTGTTGAATATATCATTTATTCATAACCAATACTAGGTACTCGTTCGGTATTCCTTTATCTTAAACACACATTATAGATATGAAAAATGTATAATTCTTCCAGATCCACTAATGAAAAATAGTCTTGGTATGTTATGATACCATAGTCTGAACTCCTCTCTCGATTTTCGAAATGGAGTAGAGGGGATAGGGACCAGACCAATTAAAGTCATGAATTTAATTCAATATTCAAGTCTAATTTAAACAATACTTTTTTAACCTAACTGGATATTTGCGGGGGAGATGGTTCACATAGATAGAATTTATTCTAAGCAGGGGACAAAAGTGTTGAAACATACGAGTATGGAAAACAATGCGATACCAATCTAACATGCCTAGGTCAACCAACAAAATTATTTGAAGTTGTGTGTTTTCGGTCTCCATTGGGTGTATGTAAGGAATTGTTTGATATCTATAGATGACGATTCGAGACTTCAATCATGCGCAAAACAATTCACAAGAAAAAGGAGGTTTTTTATACAAGGTAGATCTGTAGATTTCTGGTATATCCCAGTGTTCCTCCAGCTCTGCAGCTAGACTCTCCTTAACCTTGAAAGCTCTGATTTGATGCCGTCTTTCAAGAGAGCTATCTCTGCTTTCTCCAAATCATTTGCTGTTTTGAACTGTTTGCTTAATTCTGTAAGTTCTTGACAGCATTTTCTGATCCTCCACTCCTTTCTATTTTGGATCCGTTGTTCATTTTCGTGTTCTTTCCAATTCTGGTCCCCAACAGTTCCTTCCCTAAAATGTATACGATGTTGGTCAATTTCTCAATCTTCCTTTTAACCTTCCATTTCATTGTTGTCTTAAGGATCATGCTGACATTTTGTTCAAAACTGTTCCCATTACATCCTCTTCTCCTTTATGCCATAACATCCTAGGTGAAAAGAAATAATTTTTTTAAATAATGAACAGTGATCAATAAAATATAAAACTTATACAGTACCAATTTTGATGCACCAGATGCTCATTTTGACAAATAATGTCTCTTCAGTGATGCTCAAGCTGAAATATTGGAAATCCGAAATAACAATAAACTTATAAGAACTAAAAAAAAAACAGATTACCAAAGACTGGGGTCAAATACGTCTAAGGATAAGAGCTATGCATGAGGGAAATAATCCTTAATTTTGAAATGAATTTCTAAATTTAATCACAGCATCCGTATTTTCAAGCTAGTAACGAAGTATGAAGAATGAAAGGTGAAGTTAACGAACAGTGATCAATCTCATAGCTCCTATAAGCAATACAAAATAGATAGTTGGGCAAACACGGACCCCTGGACATACCAGAGGTGAGATCAGGCGCCTAGGAGGAGTAAGCATCCCCCGTCGACCGATCAAACCCACCGTGAGCCCTATATCTTGATCAGGTAAACGGAGTAATCAGTGTACCAAGAACGGTCTAACAATCGGTATGAAACACGTCAGACAGCATTTGACCCACTGATAGGTTGTATTGTCAAACTAGATCGTTATAATGACCATAGAATTTGCGAAACGCTTACTTTAAACGAGACTGTTGAAACCTCTGTACCATCAGCTTGTTTGTCAGTAGCTTGTCTCGATTTAACAAGAGGCCCATGGGCCACATCGCTCACCTGACTCACCTTGGCCCATATCTGAAGACTTTCCATATATATTTGCAGGTAAAACCTTTGTTCCTATTGTGGCCCCAACCTACCCCTGGAGGCCATGATTTTTACAACTTGAATCTGCACTATGTCAGAAAGCTTTCAAGTGAATGTCAACTTCTTTGGCCCAATGGCCAGCTTTTCTGGCTCAATGGTTCTTGAGAAGAAGATTTTTTAAAGATTTTCCCTATATATTTGTATGCAAAACTTTGATCCTCCTTGTGGCCCCATCCTACCCCGGGGGCATCTTTTGAATAGACTTGAATCTGCACTATGTCAGAAAGTTTTCATTTAGATATCAGCTTTTCTGGCTCAGAGGTTCTTGAAAAGAAGATTTTTAAAGATTTTCCCTATATATTTGTATGTAAAACTTTCATCCCCTATTGTGACCCCAACCTAACCCCGGAGACCATACTTTGAACACACTTCAATCTGTACTATGTCAGGAAGTTTTCATGTAAATCCCAG
Organism: Ostrea edulis; assembly: GCF_947568905.1. NCBI lineage: Eukaryota > Metazoa > Mollusca > Bivalvia > Ostreida > Ostreidae > Ostrea > Ostrea edulis. Next base: position 52,851,881 of record NC_079168.1, on the reverse strand, counting down.
CTCCTCTAGCTCATTGGTTCTTGAGAAGAAGATTTTTAAAGAATTTTCCTATATTTCTATGTAAAACTTTGATCCCGTATTGTGGCCCCAACCTAACCCCGGAGGACATGATTTGAACAAACTTGAATCAGCACTGTGTCAAAAAGCTTTCATGTAAATCTCAGCTTTTCTGGCTCAATGGTTCTTGAGAAAAGGAGTTTTAAAGATTTTTCCGATATATTTGTATGTAAAACTTTGATCCCCTATTGTGGCCCCATCCAACCCTCGATGACCATAATTTTCACAACTTGAATCTGCACTATGTCAGGAAGCTTTCATGTAAATTTCAGCTTTTCTGGCCAAGTGGTTCTTGAGAAGATTTTTAAATGACCCCACCCTATTTTTGCATTTTTGTGATTATCTCCCCTTTGAAAGGGACTTGGACCTTCATTTGAACAAACCTGAAAGCCCTTCATCCAAGGATGCTTTTTGCCAAGTTTGGTAGAAATTGGCCAGCGGTTCTGGAGAAGTCGAAAATGTAAAAAGTTTACAGTCGGACAACAGGCGATCAGAAAAGCTCACTTGAGCTTTCAGCTCCGGTGAGCTATAAACTTACCATAAGCAGAACAAGCTCTTGCGTATCGAATCAGTTGAGAGATATAAATACCATATGCGGGTGATAATGGAATATTGCTACATAAATATTGGAAGTTGACGAAGGAGAAGCTGAAATTATCCCGTTTGTCATAAAGTTGAGTTGTTAGTTTGCTGTTAATATCTACTTTCATTAAAATATCTAAGTATGAAGCAGATGTGGACGACTCTATGGTGTCTTTTATTTCGAGTTCACAGGGATATACAAAAGCGACTTATCAATGAAAGTTATTATTGTTAACAGATAAGATGTCGATACATCCAAATGTCGATTGAAGGCCACATCAAGAGATTTTTTTCTTCTCACGAAGAAGTTTTTGAATCAATTCTGCTTCATAGGAATATAAAAACAGGTCAGCTAACAAAGGAGCACAATTCGTGCCGATGGGAATTCCAACAGACTGTTGGAAGACCTGATCACCAAAGACCACGAAGATATTCTCAATGAGGTACATATTTTTTATTTCAACTTCAGAGTATTTGTGCGGGGAATCAGAGTGGTGTATAACAAAATAAATTTTTGGATGACTGATCACTAGATATGAATTTTTCCGTGTAAAGCGTAGAAAAGTCATACGTTTTGATGTTCTTGATTTGAGAAAAGTTTTGCAATTTCAAGTTTACTAAAAGTTCTGTAGAATTGTTTAGAATCCACATTTGATTTACACCACTTTTGGCATACGCAGTTGCACAGCAAGTTTGAAGTTTTTCCTTCACAGCTGTAAATATTTTCGTGAGGAGCAAAGATAAGGGCTTTGTAGCTTACTTACTGGATCCAGCAATGTATCTTTGTTTGAAAGAGTTTTTATGTAGTTTAGGAATCCAGTATAGGTGCGGTAACTCATATTCATTGGACCCATTGACTTGGATATTAATTGTGTACAAAATTGAAGCATGGTTTTGAAGAATTCCATCTTTTGAAAGGGCAGTTGGAGTATAAGTACGATTACCAAAAATAGAATTAATGCCAAGTTCGTTTAAAATACAGTTGTAATACTGAGCCTTATAAACAAAGACAATATTGTTACAAGCTTTGTCAGCTGGAACCAAAACATATTCCTCATGTAACCTATCTAATTCTTTTATCACTTCTGGTTTACTAAACAAAGACGGATAGATGGTACGTACTATTTTTTTTAATATGTGTAATGCGAAATATGAAATTGAGAGTAGGGTCCCCTTGAAACACCAGAGGTGGGATTTAGTATATAGGAGGAATAAGTATCCCCTGCTGACCGGTCACACCTGCCGTGAGCCCTCTGTCTTCATCAGATAAACGGAGATATTCTTAATCGAACTCAATTTGTAAAGAATGGCTTAACAATTGGCTTGAAACATATCAGACAATATTCGACCTAATAATAAGATGTATTTGAAATAACGTCATTATAACGCCCATAGAATTTGCAAAAAACAAAACAAAAACAACCAACCTTGCAACATCAATGTATTTGTCAGTAGCCTGCCTTAATCTAAAAAAAAAAATATCATACGCTATACATGCTCTTGTGTATCGGATCAGGAGACACTGTCTATGTTAACTTTTCTTAAGAGTAAGTAAAACTCCAACGTCACAAAGATCAAAACCTTTGGCACCAAAAGAAAGGTCTTGTCACAAGAAATTCACATATGAATTTGAAATATGAGAGCCCTATCACTCACCATTTAAAAGTTATGGGCAAGATGAAAGATTCGGCCGGACAGACAGAAAAACAGACAGGACAAAAACAATTTGCCCTCCGATCTTCGATACGGGGACATAAAAAGAAATACGATTATCTTCAATAAAGTAAGAATAACAAATCGCTCTTATAGTACACCTCTTCAAGGGGCCCTGCTGACTGTGTTAACACCTTCACCAGCATGGCTCATAATTAAATGAGTCGCTGAAATTTTATATCTAGACTATCAAAAGCCTAGCCATGAAACAGTTTACTCGTTTGTCAAAGAGGTGGAAAGTTTCAAACAGTGACATAGTCACACGGAAAAGAGTGGGGTGGGGGCCCAATCCATAAAAATATTCTGACAAGCAGAAATGGGGGAGGAATAGTGTATCATTCTAGCATCTGTTCTAGAAGGGTACACTTTACAAGCACATGTGTAAGGAATTCCTTGTATTTTACCGTGACTTGAATTATGCATATACAGAGAAAATATAAGGTAGTTCTTGTTAACATGTGTAAGTTACATGTACATCTATGGCTGTTTTCATATTCAATAACATCACTGGTCGGGACACTAAGGAGCTCACAGCTAATTGGAAAAAATTGTATGAAAGGAAATTTTGAAGAATCTTACATGAATACCGGTATTACTTTTTAAAATAAAGTTTATTTCTTAAGGTTAAGAAAAAATATCAAAAGGTAGGGGAGGGGCGAAAACATACTTGTGCCCCTTTCCCTTTTGAAACTGAGGTCACGTACCCTCGCTGCCTGTCTTTAGCTAAACCCATGTCAAATTTCTATAGAATTTTAACCAATATCCCGTAGGTTTTTTTAAAAGGTCAAACGTGACTTCCATGATTTCTCGATTAAGTCCAAAACAGTGGAGAAACCTCTTATAGAGTTGTATAGGAGGGAACATAATACAAAATTTACAAGTCCCTTATTTACTAAAGGAATTTTGTACTACCAAACTAAACCAAACAATATACATGTACATGCATCCATTATTTATTTTTTTGCAGTGACTAGACACTTTTCAGATTAATTTTGAAACATATGGATAAATACTAGTCATCAAACGCGCTAATACTGATATTAAACATGCTGTGATTTCCCCCAAAATTTTCATCGCGAGTGAAACCTTGATTTTCCTTTCTTTGTACCCATATTTGTCAACTGGAAGAAAAAGTTCATCAAAACATTGTTTTAATGATTGTACCGTTACGTTCCTATGTTGCACAACTTTGACATCTCTTGTGTACTGTAACAGATAGTTTCAAGAAAATCATACACTTTTCAATGAAGTAAAGGAGCATGACATAGCTGTGATGCTTATTGAATTTGAATTCTTGACTGTTCATTCCAAATTACCTCAATTGCACCTTAATCGACAGTTTTACGATTCATTACAGCTTCGTTCCCCTTTTTAGGACTTATACAAAGCAAATCATATCAACCAAATACACTACTTAAGTGTTGATTACTTTCAACAAAGCGTAATTCAGATAGTCGACCCCTTAATGTATCACACCTTAGAGAATTTTCGAGCTTCAAAAGCTGTCGTCTGCATCTAGACTTATTTCCGTCGGGAGAGCACCTCGCGCAGCTGGAAACGGCGCAAATTCTATTAACATTTCACGGGAGTTGCAGCACCATATGTTACGACGAAGTCCAGGCAATACGGTTGTCGCAAAATTTCCATAGGATGTTTCGACTCGAGGAAAATTGTTTGTAATTCGATTTACAAACGAATCTTTTTCTATTATGATCAAAGTCAGCAATGCCACGGTGGCATTAAAGCTCTTTATTGTTGATGAGAGTGAGAACGAGATTTCATCTTCGGCACCGAGGTTTCAAGTCCGTAGTGTGATCTATGAGTAGGGGAGTGTCAATGCTATTTATTCTGAAGACCCAAGATAGGATTATAACAACTTTTAACCCTTTACCGACTCTAATCAACACTGGGCTGCACTTGACGACTGTCCTAATCTACTAGGATTAATTTATCTACTCCGGATTTGGAGGTTTCTAGCAATTCCGTATGGAAAACACATCCTTTCCGAACCAAATAATTTTCATCTAATACTCTACAGATGCGATATCACACAATGTATTTTATTTCAACGTTATTTAAGAACGGCTTTTTTAATTGGTAGTTGTTGTTGAAAATACTGATTTATGCAAATACAAACTAAAAACTAAAACAACTCAATGGATACATTTAAAATAACAAATCAATAAAAAAAAAATATGAAAATAACCAAATTAAGAAATATAGTTTTTTAGGAGGTGTTATAAAGCAATTTACATCAATTAAATGTAGAGACGGATCATGTCTAAAAATTAAACTTTCGTAATTTAGTTATATTGTATACAGCTTATTTTGTTTATCGTTTATAATGCAATATGTACATGTATTATGCTGATGAGCCGTAAGGCTTAAAGCCAATAAATAATTACAATCATAACATAACTTCCAAACATTTTTAAGCTTTTATAATTTTTGATAAAATTATTTTAAAAAGTACATTAGATTCAATCAAACGATTAAGATGTAAAATTTATTAGTGTCTGTCCACATGTATTCGTATTTGGCGGAACAGTCCAGCTAGTTAAACACTGTAGAAATCTTCGTTAATCTTCAGTAACACGTCATGTTATGTCTTTTTAAATGACAATATTAGTGTCATTTACTGATGATTGAATTTTTCTAAGGATGTCCTTACAAAAGACTAGAATTAATGGCCCTTGATTTTAAAATCGCTTAACCAGACTTCGCCATATGCGGAGCGACTGATGGACCCGCGTCTTGCTCGTGAGCAATCTTGCTGAGTTGTCCGCTAAGACATTTTTATCTGAATTGTAAATGATGGAACATGATATTTCAACATCTTTATCCATATAAAAGAAGTGTTTATTTAATTACAGCCTACTTAATTTTCACATGTTAGCCATTTTAAGCTAATCTCACACCAATCCGTGCTCATTTTTCATCCTGATCTGTAAACCTAGACATGTTTTGGGAAATATGAGATCCCGATTTTTCTTCCCTAACACAGGGATAATTGCAGCGTTGTCCATAAGATATATGAGAAACGAGAGATCAACATTTTTTTCACACAGTTCTAAAATTTATTTTTCGTTCTTTATCATTTAAAGAATATTGACGGATTGTAAAAATGACAAATCGTTTGATATTTGCCATAGATAATTAATATAATTTTTTGTAACACTTAACATAAGAAAAGAAAATGGAAAGAAGAAAAGAACGGTTTATTTGTCCAGGGTTTTTTCCATTGGAAAATTATTTTCTTCTTTATGTGGAAGGAGTAGTTATTTGGTGTTTCAAAAACCGAACTACCGTATCACACAATAAGATACCCGCAAGTATATGTTGTATATCTTCCCTTTCTACATAATAAACCTTCCAACATTAGGCAGAATTTATTCCGCATAGAAAACCGAAAATCCCAACCTCCCGCAATCGGTTTTGGGGTTTTCAAATTTTCTTTACCTTTTGAGGGGGAAGACATGGCTATGATGAATCAATATAATCGTTCCTCTTGCAATAAATTGCGTTTAGACTTTTCGACTTAAATTCTATACGATAATTAATTCAAAGTCAAAAGGTATAGATAATCGTTTTTCTACCAATTCGTAAATATAATAATAAATGGTGAGTCACGGCACTGAGGAGAAATAACTGAACAGTAATAATCATACTGAAAATATCTTTACAAACAAGATTCGATCTTTACGTTAGCGATAATGAATGTGAGTGATATCATCTGCACAGGACATTATACAACGTATGTAAAATTTTACATTTTCTAGACCTCTTTACATAATGAATGTTTTTTTAAATTGAATTATTTCATTAAAAAATACCTGCTTAAAAGACATTTATGGGGAAAATTGTTGGCATAGAACATAAATAAATATATATATATATATATATATATATATATATATATATATATATATACAAAATGATGATCGAATGGAAACGTGTGAATATAGAATTCAACAGGACTTCAAAAATAGCAACCAAACAAGTGTTTCCTGACTGAATCCCAATAAAACTCGATTGTTAATCTCAATTTGATGAAATGACATCATAAATATTACATTTTCCAGCCATTTTCGGTATTGCAATTTTTAAAAAAAAAATACACTACAGTATTTTATTCACACAACACCAACACTGAGTGCTGACCATATTTCATGTCTCTGCCATAAAATTATGTTTCTAGACCACGTATTTGGCAGGGGAATATGGTGTGTCCCTATCTGCGTTGTATGTTTCCTGACAAACAAAAGTTGGCTAAAATGGGCATTTTATCGTCATTTTTTTTATGTCATGTTCTCTAAATCATTGTAAATATCTGACATAGATAATAAAGATTGTATTTCAGATGATCTGTTATAAGATTTGATTTTTCTTTAAAATCAAAATTAAATCAAAATTTAAAATTTCAGGTTTTACGGGGGCCAAAAAGGTGGCCCTGCTGTCCTTTATTGAAGTGGGGAATTTCTCTATACCACACCAAGAGACGCCAACATCTCTGTTGATACAAACTCATCTAAAATAATGTATATCATACAAAACCATACTTTTAAAAAGGATATCTGATTTCATTTTCAGAGGATATTTTTAATTCAAACAGAAAAAAAAACTAAACATATTATTCTTCAAAACTTTACTTAATGTAATTGCTGTGATTTTAAATTATTGTTGCATTATTTTACTTTGGTCAAACTAAATTGTTTTTCGCGTTGTAGTCGTATTCAATTCTAAATGGCTATGTTGCAAAACTCTTGAGAAATTCTGCAGTAAGTGTTTGTGGATTCAATGTATCATTAGATGAAATAATGATAAGAGTTTGGAAAAGAATTGTATTTGTATGAAATATACGATGTATTGTAATATACATGTGTATAATGTAATACGAATGTGTTCCAATATATTTTGCACTATGCTGTACAACATCCGAATCGTGCTCAGAAAAAAATATCACTGCATATTACATGTTTCCCTCGGAGACATAAAGTTCTGCAGTTGATATTCATGTAAAAATAACTGAGTCGGGAAGGGTCCCGCAGAGAATCACTACATGTACTATTACTAATGAAACAGAATTCACCGATGTTTGTAATGACAGCGATGTTTGTAATGACAGCGATGAGTGACTATGTTCTTTCTCTTATATTTCACGTTCAACAGAAGGATTAGTTTTCTATAAAATACGAAAGCTTTAAGTATAGTCGACGGTCTTTTGTAACCTTGACCTTTGACCTCATGACCAAAATATTGAGACACAATGAAAGTGATGACGAACAAACAGACGCCCATAAGATTTAGATGTCTTCCTTTGATAAACATGTAGCCTATGCAGAATATGAATGATCTATGTTAAAAAAAAAACCTCACTGTGTCACAATGAAATTGATTAAACTTGAAAGTCTGCTTTAACCTCAATATCTATCAGTGTTTCTCTTTGTACAAAATATGAAAGCTATATTATGAAATCTTGTCACAACGAAAGTGATGATAGATAGACGATTATAAATGTGATTCATGCAGTGCTTACATAATTTCAAAGCTAATAAATTCGACTGGAGGCAGGCTGACACTAAAAACATTAAAATTGAGAACTATATTGATCAGCAATTACATATTATTTCTATGAATAACAATTTTCTAACTGCGTGCACTCGCAAATAGGCAAACATATCTAGCTGAATGGATACGTCATTCACAAGTCAACCATCTCAACCTACACATATTGTTAATCAACAAACTTCCCGACATAAGACCGCAAGATATTATGCTGTACGTGAAATATCGAATAATGAAGCTTGGCTTTAGATCAGCAGTTTTACTTTTAAAACTCGCCTTGTTTTATCCTTATGATTATAGAAGGATGAGAACGATTTAATAAAGAAACTTGTCCGTATCACATCCTGCAATTTTTAGTCACATTCCCGCTCCCGATGAAATTACCCATTATACGGGATTACTGAGAGTTGGTTCTCTCTGGCATATACAAATATGTTAAAGAAAATAAATGAAATTAGTAAATACATGGATTCTCTAAACAGTAAGTACGTGTAATTACCGGTCACTCTCATTCAGACATATGCATGTAATTTTTAAATTCCTTAGTGCTTACTGAAATATATACAGTCATAACATACAAACTATGTGCTACCACAGATATTATGAGGTTATTAATATTAAATGAAATATTTCATTTCTCAGATACATATCATAGTTTATGATAATATGGAGCTGAAATGAAAATAAACCACTTTTTATCTGCGTATCACGATATCGAGATCCAAATGAAGTAATTGATTAACGAAGGATCTTAAAAGAGATACATGCTATAAACGTGCAAAAACAATTAAAAACAACAACGATATTTGTTAAACTTTATGTCATGCAATGTTGGAAATTAGGAGATTTTTCAACTTATATAATATACATCATCAGGAAGCTTTTATTCGTATCGAAGTGCATGTCCCTTATACAAATTATCTAATGATATAATTTGAATCACAATACATTCATTTTTTTTTTTTGCCGAAAGTCCGTGTAAACAGTTTCTGAAAGTGTTTGCTTTGACTCTGACAAGTCCATCCACAACAGACTACAAATCCTGGAGTCATTGAAACCACACTTTTGAATTCGAAATGTCAGTTAAGCTATTCAGCTTTATAGATGAGTGGTGTTACAGTCTTATTTCTTGCATACTATTATTGTAAGAGATACATTGTATCCTCCTTAGTTTTCGAATGTAGTATCAAATGTTCGTGGTAAAAAATAAACCTGTCCAAACCAATTTGTATCATAATGTATCTTTTTGAGTAATCGATGAAGTTTAGCACAAAATTTAATGCTGGAAAGTTACGATTTGTTTCTACCAAATTTACAACTGGCAATATCTAATCAAGGGAATTTCGAAACAACCCTCTAAACAACTGCTGGATTTTAATTTCGTTTTTACCCAAGGTTAAAAGTTTGTATTTTGAGCAAATATCTTATTCAAAACTTCGTTCATTTTTTTGGTCTAAAAATATGCAATTTTACGAGGATAGTATACAACTGCAATTAAATCGGGTTTTAAAGCGTTCGAACCTGAGGTTTGTAGTGTTGTCAATTCTTTTGGAAGTATTTTTATTTGTACAGTGTAGTGAAATTCATATAAATATTCTTAAAATCTGTGTTCTTTTTGGGGATAATACATCGACCAATAATTCATGAATTTACAACATTTGAATTAGTTACAAGGCTCTACTACTTCAATTATATTGGTTTGCCTATTGACGTCAACATAGCATATGCAACACAAATCAATCATTACATAAAATTAATGCACACTATCTAACAATATAGATATGAAAATTTTTAATTGTAGTAGATGGAAAATAAACAAATGCACGACCGACAAACACATTTATACGTACGAGTCTATAACACATTACATCTGTACTTATCAGACATTTAATAACCAAAATTTCTGTTTAGTACTAGGTAAACTAGGAGGTGTAGTTTTAAATCTAGTTCTAATTGTATTAGTATATACTTTATAAGAATTTTAAACAATTCTTTACATCATGATCTAAAAAGTATTTTCCTATTAGTAAGATTTATCACTCGAGGAACGCAAGTCAATGTGAGTTAGCTTGATAAGAAAAATATTTGCCAATAGAAATTCCGCTTATACATAAAATATGTACGTTGAAGGCAAATGTTAGATATAAGTAAATTTGACTGTTTGATGTTTAGCATTATATTTATCTCTTAATTAAAGTAGATGTTCAGTTTACATGTATACATAATTTCATACTGTCTAGAAATTTGCCCAGGTGCCATCTGATCCCGTTGCGATTAATTAGAATACAATGACTGACCAGCGGTCAGTTGATGGTCGTAGAATAGCTCAGACAGAGTGACAGGCGGGGTGTTTACATTTCCCCGCAGCACGCGCGCTTTGTTTGCGTGTCAGGACTCGATACTTCTGGTGCGGCTAACAGATTTCGATAGTGCGTAATTTTCCAAATGTGATAATACTTCAGCGGACCACCTCCGTGGGGTGGGTTAGAATTCGAGACAAAATTTTAAATAGCAATCGTCCATAATTGGCTTAAATTGGGAGTGATACACAACACATATTTGAATTTCCTGTGAGTGCCTATTTTCAAGCCTGCATCCGGCGCCAAATTTTTCACAGTTGTGGTAGATGTATGTAATATATTTATTCACCAATGTTTGTATGTAAATATTTGTATATATTGAATACAACACATAGTTCTGTAGGTTTTTTCTTTGTAATTTTTTTCCACTTTCTCCAGTATTTATCGTTATACATGTGTTCAGATTCCAGTGAGAAACACATTTCCATGATTAAAGTGTTCAAAAGAGACTGTTAATCAGAGAAAATCTGCGTTTTCAACCTCTAACGCCATAAAAATGGTTCTTAAATACAGATTTCTTGGATAGCAAAAGAAAATTCAGAGATGAATTATATATCATTATACACGGTGGATTCAGCCCACTGGGTAAAAAAAAAATTTCCATATCAAATGAGATTTTAGGGAAACGCTTTCCCGGTTAACCATTGATTTAAAACAAGTATTGTTTCAATATTTGTTCACTCATTACGGAAATTTGTCAAATTTTCTTTCCGTAGACTAAATCAGACAGTTGCATTATCCGCTAAAAGCCTTCTCGTCGAAAGGAAAATTGGTAAATTAGGCCCACGATTGAGCATCTAACACGGAGAATTAGTACCAATATTGATCACATCAGATCTATGGAGTTCAGATTTAGCCTCAGGGGTAGGATAAGGCGAGCATGCAGTGTAGTGAAACCCATGTCATGTATAACGACAACATCAATCCCACCTCAGACCTCCTTCACTGGATACCATGTTGTGTTATTTTTTTTTAGGGGGGGGGGGTCTTCTTTCTTTTTCTTTGTTGTGTTAAATTCATTTTTGCAAACATGTGCTATAAGTGTTTTAATTAAGTGAAAAAATTTTCTTCAAGATAATGATTGTCATGCGGGCAAAATTTTAAATTCATTATATGAATTGAAATTCAAAAAAGTAGAAATTTATTTACTTATTCTGCGGAGGGTGACATTCTTTGTAAATTGATCTATACTTATCTTGTTCTTTCCACTTCATAATTATCGTAAAGGGTTAAAATGATTGTCGCATTCATTCATTACATTGCACAGTTCGAAGATCACCAATTCATGAACACATTCGAATGTTGTAGGACATGTTTACATACTTTAGATTCTAACACATTTAGTTCAAAATTTTAATTATTGAGTATATGGAAATCACTGATGCATTCCGAAAACCTTTGTGTGTTCATTGCACACATCTTTGACTGTCCATTCTTCCTAGCTGTTGTTGTGTGCCATCGTCTGTCTTACTACGCTATATGTTTACCGTTTACATGTTTATATGAACATCTGATGACCTACTGTAAACATTGTGTTTGTACCTTATGCACCATTTGACATGGTTTAAGCGAAATAAATGGAATTGAAAGAAAACAATCCAGTCCATTAATGTACGAATACTGCCATAATAATTAAAATCTTCACATCGTGATTACATTTCATTTTTTCATTTTCCGATATTTCACCTTAAAAAATTCTAAAACTTTGGGCATTGCCTTTTATTAAACGTGATGTAACAATTTCACAACAAAATCTAAATTTACAGGAAATTCAAGTATAGCAAATATAGAGAGAAACATATTATTTTCATCCTTTTCTTTCTTAATGTGGCCGCAGTTATCCAACTGAGAAAATTCAAGTTGAATAGTAAAACTTGCGAAGTCATAATTGCACAGAAGAGAATTGGCACAAAACACCTTTTGCATTTCTTTAGTATAAACATATCAACCATTGGGAATTAATTTAGATGTACGAGTAATATATATCGTTGCTTTGGTTTGAACACATTGTATAGTACTGATAACATACTAACAGTTTGAACACAAGTTCTGACAACATACTAAGTTTCCACATTGAATTATTAAAACCGTCAATAATATAAATGCATTACCGTAAGACACACACACATATACATATATATATATATATATATGTCCAAATTGTGTTTTTAAAAAATCACAGTGTCCGGTATAAAATATTAAAAGAAATAGAATAAACAGTACACAAAGTTAAAATTTTAACGCAAGCGCTTTCATTTTATAATCCCCAGGCGTTACATTTTTTAAACAATTAAAAAACTTTTTTTTTTTTTAAATGTAGCGCCTGAGGATTATAAAATGAAAGCGCTTGCGTTAAAATTTTATTCTTTACCATTGCATGTATTGAAGTTTTTTAAAAGTTCAATGGTACGCAGTAATACAGTAATACTCATCAATCAAATCTAGTAGAAGTTCGAGATAAATTTTTGGTCAAATGTGAAAATGCTCTTGTTTAACTTAATGCTCATCACCCCCAAAGAAGTAAATTTGACTATCAATGACGTTACGTTGAATAAAATGGAGCAGTTTTTTTAACAAGTACAAATCACTTGTACAATTAAGACTCTCAACGATATTTCTTTTAAAAGGATAATAGTTCAAAATACAATTATATCCAAGTTTAATAAGTATATTATTAATTCGTCTGTTTCCATGGCAAAATAAGACGGGGTTTTGTGTTGCTACGTTGAATACTGTTTATAAAACCATTGCAGGATGGATTATTTTTCGTAGTTAGACTTGGTCATTTCATTTGGATATTATATAAAAACACAAAGGATCTTTTAGAGGTTCAGGAAGAGAGTAGTCCTCTTCCAGGTGGAGTATTGTATTTTGATCCTTTACTCCTTGCTGAAGGAAACATGTTTTTAAGTAATCGGGTACTAAATTGTGATTAACTTTACGTATTGTACATAATTCTGCGATTGTACGTAAAATGTCCAAACATCATTGTAATTATCTAATTGAGAGAATTGAAGTTGAATGGTAAAATTTACCACCTCACACTTGAACACACAAACAAGGGAATTGGCCCAAAACTCTTTTTTAAAATTCTTTACAAAAATATCAACCACTGGGAATTAATCCATTTAGATTTATGGGTAATATATTTTAACTATATAATCTATCAGAATTACAAGTATATTTAGATGCATTCATGGTAGATCAGCTGGTATAGGGACGTTCACCGAAAGCTGAAATTTCCAATATTGTCAGATCAGATCTGTTAAAACAGCCAGTAATTACTTCCTTTGCCAAATTTCACTACAGAGGTGAAAGTCTCAGACAATAGGAACTCAGTTACCACATCAAAATGGGCACTAGTACAAAAAGATATAAGTTTGGCACTAAAGCAAATACTATTAACATAAATATTTTATATATTCTCGTCATTGTTTTCACTAAAATACATCAGGGCAACGTACAACGTGCTAGTTTTCTAATGGCATCCCCTTGCTGGGTACTAGCGTCTACGTGATGATGTCACTTAACATTAACACGTGATACATGTACATTGCGGGATGATGTCACTGAGGGACCAGTCAATATTTATTGGGGGGTTGGGGGTTGGAACCCTTGCATTCCATATTAGCATCTTTAAAAAACCCTATGTCCTATCTTCTAAGAATACAAAAAAAAAATGTCCTATATCAGATGTCTAATAAAAAAGTGTTTTTCCTATCTAATAAATAAATATAATTATATGTATGATTAAACAACAATTTTACTTCATTATCATTGTTTCAGATCACATATAATAGTCATTTAATTTGTCTGGAACCTTTACTTTTATCCTTGAAGATGGTATATAAATTTCCATTTCACTTTCACTATCACACCTCAATATTCTCTATGAAATTTAATATTAAAGATGTGTTTGGACTTTAGTTAAATTCTTATATGTATCCTTCAAGACATGACCTACATGATATACCATTTTTATTTTCTATGATTGAAATCCATACTCCATGCAAAACTTACATGTAACTTTTGCAATTTGATATTTTGTTGTTGTTGATACATTTGCAATAAAAAAATTGTTGTCCTATCAGTGTTTAAAAAGGTTGGAGTCCTATCAGTATGTAAGCCAAAATAATGTGTGTCCTATCGCATTTTGCACCGGTCCCAACTCCCCAATAAATATTGACCGGTCCCTGAACACAGACGCACATAAATCATCAGTTTGTTTGGAATTGTCGCTGGGGGGTTCAGTTATTTTTTCTGTTCAAAAGTAATGTCACTAAAACACATTTCATTTTCGATCTCTTTTGAAGAAAAATAATGGATAAAACTTTTTTCAGATTTTCAATGACATAATTTTATCAGTGGGACTTATTTAACAGACAAAAGGCAGATTTCATTTCGGACAGCTGATTCAATTTTTTCCTTTCGGTTACTGCAATAAAATATATCAACATTGTACATATTTTAGAATCATAGTCATAACCATATGAATGTAAAACACACATTTCTTTGAAAAAAGTGAGTTCGGGAATTCACAATAGCGATACACTACGATTCAGTGGCAACGTACACCACGTCTATTTCTAGGTTTTGGTGGCAAAGTATGATGCAAGGAATCCGACAGGACGAGAGTATTCCCAACAATGGACGAGGCGCACATAGTTAACTTAAAGACTTACAAGGATAAATGAAAAAGCGATGATGATATATGATATTTTGTATAGGTATGATCATGAAACGCAGTAATTACGAGATAAAATCTCAGCACAATACACATCCACTGTACATATATGTGTTTAAAACAAGGTTGTTGGTTTTGGGTTGGCTTTTTTTTCCCGCAATACAAAGCTAATTACTTTTAGCTTTTCCATTTGATAGGCTTGTATGGATATGGGGGGTCGGAGAACTTTTCGGTGTAAGATATCCATCCCACTTTAAAATATCATTCTACACCAATCAATCAATCTTCAAGAATAAAAACAACATGTGCGTGCGAACGCTTTGATATTGTAGTTATCCGACGATGTAGTCGACAACAACATAAGATACGGTAATTTCTATTTATGTCACCATTCAGGTTCGCAGCGAATACGTACACAGAGGATGCGTAATCGCTAATGTTTACCAAACAAGCCTAATCACCCTAACCTACCCAATATAACTGAAAACATCACGAGAAAAGTGGAAACAAACGAGGATAAGTATGTATTCGATAATTTGGAACAATGAGACAAGAAGGTAATCAAATTCTGTTGTCGTAAACGGTCAGACCTAATGATGGCAAGTGTCGCAAAACTTTGTAACACCACAGTTTTATAATAGAGTGTGATAATAGGACTCGTTAGGAGATTTGCGCCAACAACAATGAGCCCCGCTGTGTTCACTGATTATCACAGATGGCCCCTATAATAACTATTGGTTATTTTTTCATTCAGTTTTGTTTGAGTACTAAAGAAAAATTCTATCACTTTCTATACAGTGCGAAAAATCGTAACGTTTGCCATTTTCCCACAATCTTTCGTATTCAATTGACAATACCTTAGAAATGATGCATGTATGCAGATATATGCTAACCCTATATACAATTATGATATTGGAGTATAAATCAATTTTATAAAAAAAAAAAATTCAGCTGAAGAAATATTTCATTCATAAACGACCATCAAGAGTTTACAATAAATAAGGATTGAACCTAGGTATAATGTCTATAAATATTCTTTCCTTAGATCAAGGTACATTATCATAAGTACAAATGTATACACATTTATATCGGACCATTGTTGTTAAATACATTAAGTTCATTTACAAAGAAAGAGAATGAGATAGATTACAGACAAACTTCAAAATACATGTTATCTAGAAAACATGATATTTTTCAAGAGTGTAGAATTTCATATGTATGCAAATCTCTTTCATTAAAAACGGAAAGGTCAACTCCTCGCAATATGTTACTTAGATTAAGTTGTAAACTATTGCTTTCCATGAATTTTCATCAACATTTGTCAATGAGAGGTCTATTGTTGATTCTGTAAGATGGTTTTTCAAAACATCATTTATCACCATCCACCTACCCCTCGAATTAAAGGCTACGGGTGAAAGTTCAAGGTCACTGGAAGCGAAATATCTTGTTTATTGGATTCAAACTACAGTCCCCATGTAGCAAGACTAGGGGAACGATACATTGTTTGAAGATCTTGAAACGCATTGATTTTGAAGATTACCGAATAAAGGTCAAGTTCTTGCAAAGGTAATCCCCAAATTATTTTGCATAAAATATCACAGTTACCTTTTCTTAGCCAATTTGTACTAAACGTGTAGGAATTGCACCTTGTATAATGATCTTATTTTCCACTGGGTATAAAGGATGAATATAAAAAGTTGAGAACATTGGAAAGGAAATACTGATTTTTTTTATTAACAAAACACAATCTAGATTTCTTATCCCCATTTCCGTTAAACATTCAGGAATGATACACTGCGTAATGATAGCATATTTCTATTGTTTTGTTTTTAATTTTGTGTATGAGTGGTCAAGGTCACCGAATAGAAAATGTCGAAATCCTTTGCTCCAAGTTTAATTTTTTATTCAACTTTTATCAAACTTTCTGGATAAAGATCTGACACTACATTGGTTTTCGAAAAGAAATGTAAAAAAGATACGGACTCTGGAAGAAAGAGTCTGATATTTGAAGGTAATCTAGTTTCTGTTGTGCATTTTGTCTCTGACTTTAAATGCAATGATCATGGTTCATAAAAGGTATTCAAGTCTAAACATATATTATGGCAAATTCACTGGAATTATGAACATTCCAAATTTCTGTGCTCCCAAGAGCATAGACAGGAATGCTATCTTACATTATGCCATGTTGCGAGGAGATGTCCCGCTTGCAGAGCTCTTGTTTTCGGTTAGTGTTGAAATTATAGTAGAAATCTTGGTTACAAAACCGTTTTGAGATAATTTGCTAAGGGAAGTTGCTAATATTCGCATTTGAAAACTCTGCATAAGTTTAGTTTTTGGAAATTGTAATGATGAGAATCATTTGCGTCTTCGACTAGCGACTATTTGGTTTGTAGTAATTAACTCCTCGCTCAGAAATAGATAAAAAGTAGTTTCATAAAATTTGAAGTATTAGTACATGTACATAGCGCTTGTGTAAATTGTGTACCTTATATATTGCATTTATCACTGTACATTTCAGTGAAAAACACGGGTTTTTTTTTAAATTCTTTCAAAAGTCATCTTAGTCCATTTTTTAAATGAATTAATTGTATTAAAAGTAGAAATATCATAAATTTATTTTCATAGTAATGAAATAATTTTTCAGTCAGGCACTTAAGAGATGTGGTAAATAATAGTCCGCAATAAAATTTCTTTTCCCAAAATTACAAAGGATATATCATAGAATTGTATTGTACTGTGGTATTTCAAAGCTCTAAAAAATTTGATTGGAGTTAAAGCTGTATGGTCCGAATTACAATATTTTTTTCCATCTCGTAAAAACGCTATTAAATCATCGCACGTATATAGTTATGAGGCTGTACAACATATCATAAATTATTTCACTTGTTTTAACCCAAATAATTTGATTTTAAATCGATGTTTACAAATAACCGCGTCACTCTGCATTTCAAGTGACAGTCACGTGACCAGTTCAAACTTTCAGATCATCGGTGGTCTTATCTGTGTAAAGCTGTGTATTTTGTTATAACAGTACCGTACCATAAGTTTAATAAAAATAAAAATATCAAATACCTCTTAGTAATTCGTTGTTTTACGCTCTTTCAGCCTTAAAACTAGACAGTTGCGTATGAGTTAATACATCATGTTGGGATTTTCCTGACGCGCGTGGGTCTATTTATAGACGTCTATTATGGGATGATTTATATATGTACCCGCTATATTTACTTTCTAAATAATATTCGCACTGTTTTCTTTTACATGCAGATGTTTTCAAGCATGTAATTAAGGGAAAGTTAATAACTTTATAAAGTAATTAATCTGCTTTAAAGTAATTATGTACAAAAATAATACATGAACATCGGGTCATACAGCTTTAACAATTGATCAGAAAACTTTTTAAAAACTGAAGAATATTTCTGAATTTCATAGCTAAAATTTCAGCATATTTCACCCAGATGACAGGTCAATGGTTTTTTTTTTTAACAAAAATGTGTTTTTTAATTAAATATATAGTGAAATAATGAAATGATAACATACTTATTGCCACGAATTATGGGTTGGATCCAACCTTGAACCAATACTTCGTGGATGGCAGTTTGCCTGTTCACGGCCATTAAAAGTGAAAGCTCAGATGACTTCTGTATCGAGATGATAATTATGAAGAGCGGCAGATGTAGCCCAGAATGTCGGGGTATCTACGCCCATATATTAGATATACCTCTAAATCTATTTTTTAAAATTAAATAACAGTTAGCCAATAGAATATTGATCAGCAAAACGTAGGTCTAAACAGTATAGATATGTTCTTCTATAATGCAACACATTTCCTCTCTCCTGCACAATTGCGATGTTCTTATGTTGTTACTTACAAATAATCACAGCGCAAAGGAAAACTTTCTTTCAAGAAGATAATACCCGATATTTTCAAAGACTTACGCATCATGAAAAGCGGCTTTTCGTCATTGGATTGGCTTAGTTACAGCACAAGCTGACCCCCTGAATGTCTGTCGTACGTCGCAGACTTATCTTGTCTTTTTGCGTGCTTCCCGAGATGTTGTCAATTTCACTACCCGTCATCTTCTAAATCCTGGGAACCTGTTTCTTTCATCGTTTGCCCTAAAACATGCAAAACTGATTTATTATACAGTAGTGCGATTTTTAATTAGATTTTTGCCCATCACATCTTACATAATGATATTATCTCGTGCTTGTAGCTGAAACTAAAAATGATACTTTACTATTTACATTCTTGCCGTCAAATAAGATTAAGCTGCATTTGTCGTTGGTTTCAATCTAAGTACTTCGTGATAATATGGATCAAAAAGCATAAAACTCGGAGAGATAAACCCCCATAACAAATGACAGTGTACAACAAACGGACGCTCTTTGTTGAGGAATCGGATCAGGAATTAGAAGGTATTAAGTTAGAAATGTCGGATACTAACAGGTATTTTTTCGTGAGCATAGCATTTTCCGGAATCGTTATTGTGAATGCAAAATGTCCCTGGGACATAACAGCAGATTATCCACAGAGATGTTTCAGCATTTTTAAGAACGTGATATGGTTTCTTGCATGTCCCTTTCCGATTAAATCTTCAAAAAATTATTTGTAACAGAAGGTTTGATTTGTTGTAGTTTGAAAGAAGATTCGGTATGATATATCAGAATTAGAAATAATCTAGAATTTAGTTGAAGAACACAAATGGAATAGACCATAGTTCTGCAGTAGAACAAGTTTCACCTTTCAAACTTTTTTTTATTTGCGTGACGTATACTCATCAGTTTGATTCCACGGGTCTGTGGTGTCGGATATGAAACATGCGTGTTCGCAAATAAAGTTTCTGTTTTGCTAAGCAAAATCATTACGACAAGACCGATGGCTCTTTCATAAATCCGCGTGAAATAATTCGCTAAGTTTTGACAATGAATAATGAATAAATGCGCTGTTATTAGTTAAAGAACCTCTTAATCCGTTGCTTGAGGCTGGATGCAAGGGCAGCCTTTCCTTGGCGAAAGTCCTATCTTTTCTATGAATTCACGTGTACCATTTTTCATTTAGTTCTTTTCTATCCTCTGCTAATTTGTACAGCGCTTCCGGTAATCATGTTCAAACAGAAGGATTCCACTTCCGGAATCTGACAGCTACGGAGTGTTCGTTAAAATAAAACCTAACCATTTAGGAGATATTTGCAATGTAAAAAACTGTGATTATTTCCCATTTGAGGAAGTTTCGGGATCTCTAACGATTTTCGATTCTGATATAATGACTTTTAGACAAACGTTGCGATTTCGCGCTTTACAAATGAATTCATTAAATCGGCTGATGCATTGTCGGGAGTCTCCGTCAAAGCGTTCCGCGTAATGAAGTAAATTACAGTACGTTAGGCCAAGTGGCATTTGTCTGAATGGTCAATTTAAAATTTCCGTGTCAGTACTTACATTGAACGATCATGATGTAATTTTTTGAGAATATGACACTGTGAACGTCACAATTTTATAACAATTTGTTGTTAATTATTCTTTAATTACAAAAGTATTGTCAATTGTATCAACTCTGTCTTCATAGGAATAAAATCAATTCAGATCGAAGTGGTTAATACGATGGAGTATATATATTTCATTTGTTTGTACACCTGTCCAAAAGACATTTGATGCCTGCACTGGTGTTCCAAAGAATGTTCTGGTAGTCAAATTTATTTATTTATTTGCCACTTTAAACATATTTAGGTTTTCAAAGTATTTCTATTCTATAAGTTAGGATTATACACATAACCGTAAAGATAATACTTCTTTAATATTTACATGCTTCAATCATTTTTAGCTCACCTGAACTGAAACCCAACAAGCCTCTTTGATCAGAGTCTTGCTGTTTGATCAGAATCTTGCTGTCGGCAGTCTGTATTCTGTCATCTGTTAACATTCTCACAATTTTCCTCTTGAAGATCTAGGCAAAATTCAACCAAAGTTATCACAAATCATCCTTGAATAAAGAAACTAAAATAAGAATTTAAAGAATGACAGAACTTAGTATGATGGCTTCCTTATTCAGTGTAGAAAAAAAAGGCTTGTTCAATCCCTGACCAGGGACACTGAGATGAGGCCGAATACATAAAAAAAAGTCCATGTTTCCACAAAGAAACAACCTGGACATTTATTTCTCATATCTATAGTTGTAAAATAAAACTACAAAGATGCACACTTTTATGTTCCAAATAACATTCCACACAAAGCGATTCTCTTTGTGATGTTAAAGGGACTGATTCATGATTTTTCTCAAAATTTCGTTTTTTCACTTTTAATGATCAAAATCTACTGTCTAATGTGTTTAAAAGGTTATACATTATGACAGCTCATTATAGAGAGCTTATTTGTTGTGTAAACAAAGATTGAGGTATGTTGTTGTGTACAGAGGTTTGAAAATGTATGGTTATCAATATAAGTTTATGATACATGTATATCATATTTCAAGAATGTGTCATTTAAAAGTTAAATGTGCCTGTGCAAAATCAGGAGGCTTTGAATTACAAAATAAATATTTCACTTGTTTGTTTGTAAACATGAATAAGGCTTGAGTCTTGTTTACTAAACAGAACTAAGATAAAAAAAAAAATTGCTCTTATGCTTGCATAAAGAAGTTCCAAACTTTGGTTGTCAACTTTAAATGAATTATATTTCTAATGTTTAATATTTTCATTTTCAAAATATGTGAATCAATGCCTTTAGCACAAAATCCTATATATGAGAATACATTTTGTATATGAATATTGAACTGGCGATAGATTATCATGATCATTGACAGACACTGGTAAATGTAAATATATATAGTAAAATATAGAGGACATCTTTAAAGGTATTCTTTTCTAGAACAACAAGGCTATAATTTGTCAAAATGGCAAAACATTGTTTTTCACGTATTTTTCAAAAACAAAAATATTTTATCTTATAATTGCTATAAGACGACATTGAAGAAGGCCTGAAGAGTATCTGCTCTCCGAATAGTAGCATAGCAATTCATCTATAAGTTTGTCAAAATATAAATGCGCAAACATCCAGAGCTCTGTAATATATTTCTTGTCCAATATTGTTCTCAGCTTCCAGAGGGGAAGGGGTTGTGATTAGGGACTCAAAGATTGAACCATCTAACCCGTTTCAGTACATTGCATCATGTACATGTTCTTTATGTACGGTATATGCATAGGTGTACGTGTATATGTGTGTGTATGTATGTATATGTTTTGTTTTTTCTTTCTTCTTTTTCTCTTTTGTTCTACTCTGGATACTGACTTTGTGTATTGTATACTGTAGTATTTGTATTTCTCTATACCTTTTGTTCTACTTTGGATACTGACTTTGTGTATTGTATACTGTAGTATTTGTATTTCTCTATACCTTTTGTTATACTCTGGATACTGACTTTGTGTATTGTATACTGTAGTATTTGTGTTTCTCTATATCTTTTATTATACTCTGGATACTGACTTTGTGTATTGTTTACTGTAGTATTTGTATTTCTCTATACCTTTTGTTATACTCTGGATGCTGACTTTGTGTAATGTATACTGTAGTATTTGTATTTCTCTATACCTTTTGTTCTACTCTGAATACTGACTTTGTGTATTGTATACTGCAGTATTTGTATTTCTCTATACCTTTTGTACATTGGTTTATGAGAGTAAATTAGTCAGGTGAAAGAAGTGGACCTTGTTGCACATGAGCTTCTTATTATAATCCCGAGAGATGAAACTGCCTGTAGGATAATGACATAATTGCTACGTGTAGTTCTTCAGTAGCCACTGCAACAGTGGCTACTGAAGAACTAATCAAAAACCAGAAAAGCAAAGAAAATAACCACTAAAGGCGTAATTATTGATACAGGCATTGTACTATCTTTTCAAACGTCTTTAGTGCCATTATTCTAAATGTCATGAACATGCTAGCCATTATGCAATGCTGAAAGTACAGTTTGAAAAATCCTTTAGTACCTCCCTAATCAATCAAGAGTTCAACTGAATACGAACTCCAAAATATACCGTAAATTCCAACAAGAGGTCCACAGGCTTTATCGGTCACCTGAGTACTAGTGAAAAAGTATCGCTACTCCCAAGGGCTATGGAATCTAGAAAAAAATTCCCTGTTTTGAATATCTAAGCTAAATTTTAATGTTTTAAGTAATATTATAGGTGTATTAACATTAAAAGATATGACTAATTTGGACCCACCCTAGAGTTAAAACCCTGGGTTGTAAAACTCACCATTTTTTGTGCATCCTTTTCTGCTATTCCTAAGTATGCATTTAGATTTTATACAGTACCAGCAAACTTACACATAAATACTACATACTAAGTTTAGTACCACCCTGGGGTCAGAATTTCAACCCCTGGGATCATCCAATTTACAATTTTGGCAAAGGACTACCTGCTCCTTCTAAATATCCATTTAGTTTCAATTTAGTATCAATAACACTAAAGAAGATGTTATTTAAGTGTTTTACACATAAACACTATATAGTAAGGTTGGCCCTGTCCTGGGGTCAGAACCCCTACCCCGGGGATCGTGAAATGTACAATTTTGGTAGAGGCCTCCCTGTTCTATATCACTATGCATTTGGTTTTTCTTAAACATGTGCGGTTGTAGAGAAGAAGATTTTTTGAAAATTGGTCAATTTTTGCCCCGCTTCTACGGCCCCAGGGGTGTAGGAATCCTGAAATTTACAGTTGATGTCCCCCTTGCCCCAAAGATGCTTCATACGAAATTGAAAAAAGATGGAATAGTAATCAAGAAAAATTTAACAATTTCTATTCCGCACATATTTGATAACTGACCATTTTGGCTTCACCCTGATACCAAATCCCCTACCCCTGGGATCATCAAATTTACAATTTTAGTAAAGAATTATCTGCTCTTTCTAAATATCCGTTTAGTTTCAATTTCTTATCAATAACACTTAAGAAGATGTTATTTAAGAGTTTTACACATAAACACTATATACCAAGTTTGGCCCTACCCTGGGGTCAGAACCCCTACCTCAGGGTTCATGAAATTTACATTTTTGGTAGAAGCTTCCTTGCTCATCATTACTATATATTCACTTTCTCTGCTAGATGCCCAGGAGTAAAGAAGATTTTAAAAGAAATACAGCAATATTACAGTTTTACCCCCAAATTAAGTCCCCATAGGGAGGGGGGTCGTGAAATTTACAACTTCCGGTCTCCTTCACCTACAGATGCTACATACCAAATAGTCATGATTGACCCATTAGTTTCTGGGAAGAAGTTACTGACGGACGACGCACGACGGACAACGACGGACGCAGACCAACAGCAAAAGGTCACCTGAGTGATTTAAGTCACCTAAAAAGGAAAGGGTCTGATAAATCAAAACAGTGATACGAACAAGAGTTTTCAGAGACAAGAATCCCAAATCTCCCCGTCACCACAGACTGCCAGTCATCAAATCCATTTATGTAATCTTGTCCATAGTATTGTATGATACGGTGTTACTTATTAGAACTATACAGATCACAGGTTGGAAGTTTTTACTTAAAAGCGATTGTACAATACTTAGTGAAACGTGATATGAATACTTATTTGAAATGATAATTCATATTAATGTATGTTTGAGGAGATCCTCTAAAATTCTAAACTACTGCTGTTATAAATAATCTAAACATACACCCGCACGCACGCACCCCCCCCCCCCACCCCCAATGAAATAACCCCCTAAAATTGTTGGGTGTACCCAATTAACTCACTACAAATACAATCACACAATGCATGTACAACTTATTCCGAATGTTTTTAATAGTTCCATCTCGTATGAAATTATTAATGAGAGGGTGGGTGGTAGGTGGATGGGTGGGGGTGGCGTAGTATTTATTGTGAATAACGGGTGTTAGGGTTAGGCTTTAGATAAAAAAGTATATCACATAAACTTCATAATGAGAAGTACATAAGTATATTTAAGGAATGAATTTCATTTTTAAAAATATATGAAGGTATGAACTGCACCGCTTCACACCGGCTACTTTTATTTCCGTCGGAACTCCCAGTCCTTAATACACATACTCCTTTTAGAGGGTAAGTCTGTACACATGCACTGTTTACTCATTAGGAGATGAGTCTGTACACATACACGCACTGTTTACTCATTAGGAGATGAGTCTGTACACATACACGCACTGTTTACTCATTAGGAGATGAGTCTGTACACACGCACTGTTTACTCATTAGGAGATGACAATCATTACAACGATTTGTTTGTTTTACGTCTCTGAGAATTTTTCTCTCATATTGAGACGTCACCAGGTTGTTTGTTTGTTTGATGTCCAGTCGAGAATTTTTCACTCATAATGAGACATCACCAGCTGGAAGTGAAGTATCACAATTTTAGACCTATGCTCAGCACTTACAGTCGTAACAGTGAAGATTCTTTAACGTGCCAACGCCTGCAGCGACACGGGACCTCTATTTTAAGGTCATACATGAATCTGTTTATGGTCAGTTTTTAAATCGAGGCAAGCTACTGACAAACAAGTTGGTGGTACAGGGGTTTCAACAGTCTCGATTGGAGTCAGCATTTCGCAAATTCTATGGTCGTTATAACGATCTAGTTCGTCAATGCAACCTATCATTGGGTCAAATGCTGTCTGACGTGTTTCATACCGATTGTTAGGCCATTCTTGGCACACTGATTTTGACTACGGATAACTCCGTTTACCTGATCGGGATATAGGGCTCACAGCGGGTGTGACCGGTCGACAGGGGATGCTTACTCCTCCTAGACACCTGATCCCACCTCTAGTGAGTTGAGGGGTCCATGTTTGCCTAACTATCTATTTTGTATTGCTTATAGGAATTGTGAGATTGATCACTGTTCGTTATCTTAACCCTTCATCCGAAAGACCCGTGATTTTCTCTTCTAAACACCGAGCTTTTGGCGAAGGAGCAATCTATGTTTACGTCTTAGGTTTGGCGTGGTCATGGCACGAGTGGGGCTCGAACTCACGACCTCCCGGTTACGAAGTGCCACAAATTTAGACCTATGCTTAGCGCTCAGGACCGTAGCAATGAGGGTTCTCTAACGTGCCAACGCCTCCGACTTTAAGGTCATATCCGAAAGACCCGTAACTCTCACTTGTAAATAATTAGCGTTTGGCAAAGAAGCAGGTTGACGCCATGGCACGAGAGGGGCTCGAACTCACGACCTCCCAGTTACAAAATGAAAGTTCTATCACAGTGCTACAGCGAGCAGTCATTACAATTTGCATTGATAAATGTAAAACTAATAATAAGAAGACTGTACACAAATATTAATTTTCTATTCACATGAAGTAAGATTTTTAAAAGACTAGAAACTGAATAACAATATCGAAAATGTCACCGCCCATGAGGGGGAAAATGCCTGATGATATTTGCATTTCTCTCTCGGTTAATTACACTCTGGGCGGAGAAATCGGTGGATAATTCGCTAATCATGATAGAATTTTCATCGATGGTATATTTAGATAAATATTATGATATAATAAGCTTTTGTGGACATTCTAAAGTCTGAATTATTTCGTCTTCATCCTCTTGCTAAGAATAATTAATCTTGTTCTCAATGACAATTTGCGATGCTATCGAAGTACATGAAAATGTCGAGATTCGAATTATTTGTGAAAATGATTACCTGTACTGAGTGATATGTTTGCGCATGTTTTGTTATGTATTCCTAAGAAATAGTCCAGCGCAATACAGAGTGTACGCGATGTATGTGAAGTGTTGACACTGAGTAAGATTTGAAATTAATATGGTAATGATCTCAAAATATCACCAGGCTTAATCGTAAACAAGTTAACATTTGAAATGTGTTTGCTGTTGATTGAAAATATATCTATATATGTACCAACGTACCAACAATATTGTAGCCTTTTGAGTGCTCTTATATATATATATATATATATATATATATATATATATATATATATATATATATATATATATATATATATATATATATAACATTTCAATCTGAAGAGGCATTGATCCCGAAAGCGCTGACAGTGAAATGTTATTTGAGTTTTGTGTTTCTTGACATTTATTATTGGATTATATATATATATATATATATATATATATATATATATATATATATATATATATGAAACACTACTGAAGAAGACTGGTAACACGGTCGAAATATTTCTACAAAGTGCTTAGAGTTATACACACAGAATGGTGCAAGTATTTATCTTGTTAAGCATCATGCGTTAACTTGATAAATTCATTTGTATGATATTTTTGTGTTTATTGGTATATTTTGTATCAAGTATAGACTGTACTCTATACAATATATAGAGAGAGAGAGAGAGAGAGAGAGAGAGAGAGAGAGAGAGAGAGAGAGATTTTAAACACGGATTTGGATATTGATATCCATTTGACTGTTTCTAGGTCAACATAATATGTAAATATATCTTGGAGAGTACCAAATTTGAAAAAATGCGTTATCGAATAATGTCTATGATTTTTTTTTCCATCATTATGATACAGAAAATGAGAAAGTGCTACCGTTGTAAAGAATTTTTGCACGAATCATTTTGACACGCTGGGAAAAACGGGGGAAAGTTGCTCAAGTTTTTATCTTGTCATTGCAGAGAAGAGCAAAGCAGACAGGGGGATGCGACTTTGTCAATAGTGCCAGAGGCTCTAATTGACCATGTGGGGACGGTTCACAGGACGACCCGTCGATAAACGTGTATAATTACCCGAGCGTAAGCCAAGTACCTTTCATGCGTCAATGAACCACTTGCGGAGTAATACATCACTTTTTTCTGAAGTTTCAACACGGGTGGTATTAAATTCGCAACTTGCGCGTTGTCATTATAATTGAGAGGCTGGCGGATTTCTTTTTTGATACCCTTTTTATCCCAATAGTAAGTGTTATTTATAAACAACTTTTTTAAACTCTTTGTACACAGCCTTTGGGTTCAACATTGTATTTTAACGCGTTCTCGTCAAAGGCAAATAAAAGACACGTCTTTATTGTAAAGTAGAACGAATTTTGATGAGAGTCATTTGATACATCAACATATTGTCTGAAAAATCAAAACGGAGACAGATGATTTAAATTAAGAACTGCTTCATTTGGATTGAATTAAACTCTCAAACTTGCGAAAATTAATAGCATGCTATTAGTAATAGTCCGTTGAATTTCATCGAAATAAAAAAAAACAACCTTTATTTACAACGAATTTAAGATGTGTGCTTTAATATGACGTGAAACTAATTTAATCCGCGTGGTAGGACCATTTAAAAACTGAAGACATGCAGAACAGTCACGAGCGCATTCAGAGAACCTTGTCAATATCACCAAACTAGTCCAGTCTTTGGTATAAAGCAATTCACATTTAATACATTCGGTATTTCAGTTTAAAATTTATTTTTCAAGCATACCGTCGGCATATATTGGCAGAAATAATACGGTTTCAACACTTTTGTCAAAAATGTCATATGTCACCGATAGTAATTCGAGAAGTGTAGCGGACAAACGTAATAGCGGTATTCGAACAAACTGCGAGAAATCATCAAAATTTCCCACTTGCTACCCAAAACTCTCTGGGTATTTGGCAAGTCCTACAGATCGACCACTTTTGCGACAACCGAATGACAATTCGTTATTGATCATCCCCACATGGCGCACAGAGCTTCAGGTATATTGTTTCCGGTATGGCAAGGGTGTTCTGGTAAAGGGAAACATTGGGTGTCCTATCACCTCCAATTAGGACAAATTAAGCGCTGAATGAACACTGTGTAGTTCTCAAAGCTTGAGTAGAGATTGAATTTGCTATTTATGAATCAAGCAAATGTGCTGGTGGTCTGCAGTTTCAAAAACACATTTGAGTAATGTTTTTCATTTATAGAAATCATCTCAAGTTTGTTGTGATTATCTGGCAACTTAATGGTATCAGATAACTATTTCACATCATAAATATTTTAGAATAATCGTTAAGAAATCATTTGAGTTCATTTTAATCATAAAGTAAAATAAAACCACGAAATCTTTACTTCTTTTTCATTTGTGATGGGAACATTCGTTTATCGGGAATAATGCAGATAAAATAATTATGCTTACCTTAATTAACGTTTCTCTTAAAACACGCTGAAAATAGACCATTTTTCGTATAGAAGTCGGTTCATGGTAGACATTTTCTTGAATCATTTAAATCCTTTTTGTCTTTATAAATGTAGACGTTTTACGCTGCAAGTTCCGGGTGACTGTAATCGACACGTGCAGCTTGACCTGTTATTTGCAACGTCAATGAAACGCCCTACGTAATGTATGTATTCAATCAACTGTAATTTGTAATCAGAAAAAGAAATGGAGTTAGAAGGTATCAATGTTACGTGACGACGAAACTTTTTAAAGATTCAAATAGTTTTGCTCACAGACAACGCTGTTCACTGTTTTACAAAATAATACATAAAAAACCGATCCAAAGACTTTAACATACAGTATCAAAATTTAAATATAAATATACATGTATATATACATATACTTAGATGATTTGTGGGAGGTTTTGTGACGTAAATAGCATTCCTGCAATTAAGTATTTATAACATTAATTTTTAAGATAGTCTGTATATTTTGATATGAACGTTTATAATGAATACGAAATATTTCTTCTCTAGTTGTATGAACTAAGACTGATACGCAAACGATATATCTACTTTTTTCTCTCTTTTTTATTAGGTAATTTGACATTGATCAAAAGGTAAAAATTTGAGCGTCTATTTTCCCCCCAAAAAAATCAACAAAATATGTACTTACACTATCATTTAAAAGAAAAAGAAAATATCCAAGGTATTCAAAATTTATTTCGATTTCATGAGAAAGATTAAATAACTGTCTGAGAAGACGTCGCAGTGTACCGCATCATTCGTCATTGAGTTATAGATTTTTCGATTGCGCTAATTACGCGGAGGCTACGCCACATCGCACTGCAATTGGTCAATAGCTCGGTATCGTCTTTCAGTCAATCGAACTAATCATGAATATTCATGCAGCAGGAACCAATAGTGTGGTACAAAGTTTGTATTGGAGAAAATAATTCTAAAATTGTGTGTATAAAGTTTGTAAGCAACATATTAATGAACCAAAGGCGAATTTGTCATACAAGAAAGGACTCCTGAAGACACCACAGCTATGTGTAGTACTAACTCAAGTGCAGTGATGTTGCCCTACGGTATCAAAGTACCTGTGTCAAATCCATATATACCCGGCTCACAAATGGCACTAGACCTCCAACGTGCTCAACAATTTTACGACTACAGCGCAAGAATGCACTATGGACTTCGAGGCTATCCAAATGCCCTTGGATTGACTTCGTACCAAGCACACCCGTCCGTCGACCATTATCTTCAACATTATTTGTACAAAGATCCCAGAATCAGATATATGCATGAAGAACCTAAACCCAATCACAGTTACATTGGACTTATTGCCATGGCTATTTTAAGTTCGCGGGACAAAAAACTGGTTCTTTCTGATATTTATCAGTGGATACTGGACAATTATCCGTATTTCCGTACCCGAGGTCCCGGATGGAGGAACAGCATCCGCCATAACCTTTCTCTGAATGATTGCTTCATAAAATCTGGAAGAAGTGCCAATGGCAAAGGGCATTACTGGGCCATCCACCCGGCAAACATCGAGGACTTCCAGAAAGGCGATTTTCGTCGTAGACGGGCTCAGCGCAGAGTCAGGCGACACATGGGCTTGGCCGTACCTGATGATGATGAAAGCCCAGTACCCTCTCCATCTGATTCAAACTGGCCAGAAAACGAAGACGCTGAAATGCCGAAAAAATCTCTCACCGAAAAGTTTCAAAACGCAGATGAAGATTGCTTGGACATAAATGATGCGGACAATTCTCTGCCATTATCGGAAGAAACAGGAAGCCCCGTGGAAAGAAAACAAGAGCGAGACATTTTGAATATGAAAGTGATTGAATCTGGGGTCCTTTCTCCCAAGAAAAAAAGAAATTTTGATATGGACAGTTTGTTAGCTCCCGATGATGAAGTAAAGCGTCAGAAAATTGACAATGACCAGGTACCATTCCTCGAACAAATAGACATTATGGAAGAGGACAATATAGACGTCGTAACGGAATCAAACATCTCACAGCAATGCCAGCTTGTTTCAGAGAGCAATAATGAAAAGGAAAATGTGCTGGATTTATCCTCTCAGAAAGAGGAGATGAATGAACAAAAATCGTCATCAATTCATCAGGACAAGGAGGCACCTTCACTTGAAAACAACGGACATGTTTTCAGCTCAAATTTACGTGGAATTTCATCCATTAATCCACAGAGTCCGAACGTTCTCATGGGATCTACAGATTCATGGAACTCCCTTCATCCTTATTTCCCAGCTTTTCCCATCATGGGACTTAAAAACGGACTTCAACAATCCCTCTTACTCTCAAAAAGAATCTCTCAAATTCAACAAAATCATATGAGTGCACATTTCCCCTATCGTCTGCCTACGGAAAGGAGCAGTCGACTTCCCGATGCGAGTCTGAGCAGACAGATGACAAATTGAACTGAATCCTTGTG
Organism: Ostrea edulis; assembly: GCF_947568905.1. NCBI lineage: Eukaryota > Metazoa > Mollusca > Bivalvia > Ostreida > Ostreidae > Ostrea > Ostrea edulis. Next base: position 52,820,328 of record NC_079168.1, on the reverse strand, counting down.
TATGCTTTTGTCCTTAACAAAACACTTTTTTGTTAATTCACAAAAGCGAAGCAGGTATTGTAAATACTTATTTCGCACACTTCGGTGTTTTCCTTCTTGTTGTAATATTTTATGCGAGTTCTTATCAAAGTGAAAGAAAACTGATAAATGATATCAATGTCAGAATTTACGATTGTAAATATTGTGTATCATTCATTATGTTTACGAATAGTTGTTATTTTGTTATTTGTATAGACATTAAAGAAAACAAAGAAAAGAAAAGTTTTATCTTGTTTTAAATGCACACTTGGTAGCCGATGACACGGAGTGATATATATATATATATATATATATATATATATATATATATATAGTTAACGGAATTTGAACGGGGTTGATATATGTCACTTTAATATCTAAAATGCATATGAAAATATCTGAAAATGCATTATATGAGAAACATCTACTATACAACTTGGATATTGAATGAAATTGTACAAGTTTTCAGAAATAAAGGAAAACTGCAATATAATTTACAACATTGGAAATAAAGCAACAGATATAATTCTGAAACATTTGTTTCCAATAAGTGGATGCATGTTTGTAACATCGTAAATATGTTCGGAATCACTCTCTTTATTGCAGACCTCAATATCTACAGATGGTGATAATTGATAATCATTATTATTTTTACTTAATTTGTCAAACTGATATTTTTTATTTGATGATGGATAAGACGGGTTTCTACACGTATTACATGTAGGTTGTTTCATTACAGAAAATAAAAACAAAATCACAATACATTGACTCTGTACTCCGTCTTTATGGTAAGTGAAGGCGTTGAATTTACGAATATATGTGTTTTCTTGAGGGATGAATATCATAATTCAAAATTGAGTATTTCGTGATTTTTTGTTTACTAGAAATGATAATTATAGCATATGATTTAAGATGTATGGTCACCATATCTGTTTGTTTTGGATTTATTGAATGCTTTAAGCAATGCTTTAAACTGACACTTTTTATTGGGTTGGTGTTTTAGAGTCTCCAGAAAAGCATTGCGACACATAGCGATGATTTTGTCCGTCATCTGTCTGTGAACCTGTTTTTGTCAATCTGACTCAGTTTCATCACAATGAAGTTGTGAGCAAGTTCAAATAACTAAGTAAAATTTTCATATTGCATCGCCTTAATTGTTTTATTTACCATCTCGTGTTAATTTTTTTTATTGTAGTGCTTTTATGTGACCATAAATTTTTCAGAAACGATTTCAAATTACTTGCATTCATTAAAGCTTACACCACAAATCTTTATAAATGCAATTTTTCCAAAGGCGACATTTTGAATTTCGTTTTTGGACCTACGCATTAATTAGCAGCATCACTAAGCAAGGAAATAGTTTCAACTTCACATTTACCATTCTCACGCAAGTTTCGTCTTTCGACCTACGCATTAATTAGCAGCACAACAAACCAAGTAGACACACTGAAAAGATTTAGGTATATTTATATTATTTACATTTCCAGTGTTTTTGCCTACGATATCTTTACCAATTGTAATGATAGCCATTTCCTCATGAATGCGATGTAGATGCGAACAATGTGCGGATAAATCCTGATAAATATAGTACGTCTATTTCAACACGTGTGAATTTCGACAGAAATGAAAGTAAAATGTAGATGAAAAGATACGAACAATAACAGTAATACCAGTATAAGAAATAGTTTCATTTTTGAAAATACAGGAGGGTATGAACTGCAATACTTCACGCTGGCAAACTTTAACACTTCATGAAGAATGCTGGCGTAAAGTCGCAGTTTATGTCCTCAAGCATTTAAAAAAAAAAAAAAAAATATTTCTTAAACGTATAATCCTTACTATTAAACAGTGTGCTAAAAGAATAGACACGATTTTATTCAATCATCAAGGTCAACTAGAGATATTTTTTTTTCATGTCTTAGAAATATTAGAACAATGTCTTTCTCTATCCAATACAAGTTTTTAAACTTCAATTTGATTTTTCCAACTTGAAATAATACCTTAATCATCATCCCCCAGAGGTCAGAAGAAACCCGCTGTCCTTATATTCCAATATACTTTAATATGTTTCAAACGATCATATTTTTTCAACGTTACCACGCATGCACTGGCTACATTTGAAATATTTTGACGACAATTATATTATAGGGTTATTGAACTTATATTAGTGAATATTGGCACGAGTTGGCTATAAAAAACGAGTGCCAATATTCACCAATATAAGTTCAATAACCCTTTTATTATATAGCTAAAGTATTTAGTTGTTAAATATACCCCTTTTCACTAGAAATACTCCAAAATAGACGAGAATTCATCAATATTGGCATCTAAGGTGAAAGTGTGCAATATGAGCATGCATTTCTTAACTGTTCAATATTAAACCCGTCATTACACGTCGTTACGGTAAGGTCAATATTGAACGCTCATACTCGGAATGTTTCGGTCGCACAAAAACGCATTGCAAAGTTAGTTTTCAATGAATTCTCAGGAAATTGAACGCTAACATTCTCTAGATTTTACGCAGATCTTATAATAAACTATTTATTAGCTATATAATAAATGTATTTATTGACGGTATATTTCCCCTTCACCTTATAAACTTTATTTTTAACATTTGTGTTGCTATGGTGTTATATAATCATTCCACACTCTATAAAACTTTTACAGATATTGTTACATGTCTAGTGTAAATGGAACATAATTGTATCATAATGGCTAATCTCGGCTGAATATTTGGACTTCATCGAATCTCGGAGTAGTTCTCAGCGATAAACAAGTAGGTATGTGGAGATACAATGTATCAGCAACTAGATATTAAAAACAAACTATATGAACTCTTCAATTTCAGGAGAAAAATATTGTGCGATGAAAGTTATCATTTGAACGGGAAAAGTCAATATTTTCATTTTGGGATTTTCATACGTAGTCGGCAAGCAATGCAAAATTAATAGTGATAGAGAGTTAGTTTAACAGTCAAATCACTTATTTGAAGCGAACAGCAGTGTCACCTAAGTGCACATTAATTGCTAGAACCGGTTGAAGCTGAAAGTAAATTTCCAGACATGAATTATGAAGGACTACTCCGTGATTCGGTGAAGGCGTCAGTCCAAATAATCTCAACCGAGATTACGTATTGGCTAAAGATATGAATGCAGAATTTTGGAATGAAAAAAAAGTCAGCAACTTGATTGTTTCAACCGCTATAAGGGTAAAGGTTTAAAAAATATGCAAACAGAATATATACTGTAGTTCATTTTTTTTTTCAGGGTGTCGGTTTCTTTAGAATTGACATTTCAACATTGCCATGGTCTAAAATAAAAATCGATTTGCAAGACATTGCATTTCTTTATGACTTTACGGGGTTTTTTTTTTTTGTTGTTTTTTTTTTTACATAGCTGATCATAATGTTAATTTTATTATAAATGTTTGTAATTTTTGAAAACCTTTTTTCACTTTTTCCCCGTTGTCATGTTTATCTCTATGTAAATGTTTTCTGATATTTTCCTTGAATTTGTCAACTTTTCGTTGAGACATAGATTATAATCTAGTGATCATTCACTACCATACATTAACATGGGCGGAGTTCTGAGACGACCCCCTGTTAATTGCAACTTCCTCTAGAAACTGACATCGGGTTATTAACTTCCAAAAGTCAGGTCTAATGTACCAGGACACGCTGTGAGGGAAATATACGATTTATGATGAGCCGATTGGGGTACAAAAGGTTGTGGACAATCTCCCCATGCGAGAGGCGGAGCGGGAAACCTGGTCAGCCTGATTTGTTCAATAATGTGGACTTCAGGAGGGTCGAATTCGAAAGTTTTCATTGACAGATGGAGAAATGATAGGTTTGTTGCAGGACTTGACTTGTTTTTTGTATTGTTGGTGATACGGCACGACTAGAGAGGCGTGGATTAGAACAGATTGGTGTGTCTTGTCATGTTATGAGTGTGCGTATGTCTGTTGGGGGTGTTTACCCCTCAGGTCATCAAGATTGTCCAATCACTCAAATCAAATGTATAATCTCTCAAATTCATTTCTATGCACAGAGATTGTGACTAACAACTGTCCAAATTGCACCAGTCATGGTTATCGGAGCATGTTGTGTTGTCTTGTAGGTGACTACGTGTATATACTAGTGGCGTTTTTGCCTTTGATATCTTTTAAAATTGTAATGACAGTCCATTTTCTCATGTAAAAAATGTGCATATGAATCTTGATGAATAGGCCTATAGTACGTCAGTTCTGACGGCTGGAAATTCTAACAGAAATGAAGGTAGAATTAGAAAGTTGTAAATGTATTACTCATTTTACAGCCTTTTAACTCATCATTTCTGTTTTGAATATTTGTTTGTATTTTTAAAAGATAATGAAAAATAAAGAGCAATATGCATTATAATCGTGCAATAAGCAATGTCCAATGTGCCAAATTCAGTAATACAAAAGAAGAAAACCCCAGATATCAAAGTTTTAGGGAACTTCGTAATGTAAGAAATATATCTTATTTTGTCAAGTTTTTAATTTTAGTTGTATAACAGGGGATATCACTTTATCAAATTCAAGGATTTTTATTGAAGCAACTTGTGCTGTCAGTATTGTCTAGATCTCCCCTTAGCTGTTTTTGTTATAATTATATAGAATGATAATATCTGTTTATTGTCATCTAATACATGACAATATTTCACACAATACCGGTGTTATGTTATGTCTGTTGTTCCATCATTATATGGAACTTTGCCAAAGCACCAATTATTACATAAATATGCTTATGAATAAAAAATGTTCCAAATCACAGATTTTTTTGAAAATGTCCAAATATGAGTCTTAATTGCTGTTATCGATACATTTCATTTTTATTCATTACCAAATAAATGATGTTAATTTACGATTTATACGAAGTTTCTGGAAGGTGTACGGGTACTTTCCGAAATGGTCTTGTGAATAAGTGAAGATAACGAACAGTGATCAGTCTTATAAATCACATAAAGAATACAAAAGTAAGACTATCGCAAACACGGACCCCTGCATGGACATATTAAAGGTGGGATCAGATGCCTAGGAAGAGTATGCATCCCCGACTGACCGGTCACACCCGCTGTGAGCCCTATACCTTGATCAGGTAAACTCGTTACGAGTTGTTGTTTTTTTTTTAACATTGATCAAATAAATAAATTTATAAAAAGAAAAGTTATGCTAAAACTGCATATATTTAGATAGATTTTGGTTATGATGTTTAAAAACCGCCACGTGCAAATTTAAGTAGCAGACACCGCATAGTCAGGAAATAATCGTCAACATCCCGTGACAGAGATGAAAAGGTGAAGATAACGAACAGTGACCAATAAAGAATACAAAATTAAGAGAAGGGGAAACTAGGACCCCTGGACATACCAGAGATGGGATCAGGTGCCTAGGAAGAACATACCCTGTCGACTGGTCACACCCGCCGTGAGTCCTATATCTTGATCAGGCAATCGGATTAATTCGTAGTCAAAATCAGTGTGTAAAGAACGGTTTAACAATAGGACCCCTGCAACATCAACTTATTTGTAAGTAGCCTGCCATGGTTTGAAATCTGATCATATGCAGAACAAGCTCTTCCATATCGAATCAGTTGAGAGACATAAACACCATATACAGATGATGATGGATTATTGCTACATAAATAAGGGAAGTTGACGACGGAGAAGCTGAAATCATCCCGTTTGTCACAAAGTTGAGTTGTCAGTTTGTCGTGAACGTATTTGTTCAACAAAATGTCGAAGTATGAAGCAGATGTGGAAGACTTTGTGGTGTATTTTACTTCGAGTTCACTGTGGTATATCGAATAGACATATGAATGAAAATGATTATCATAGATAGATAAAACATCGTCGATATACACATGTATGAAAATATCGAGTTGATGTCACAGCAAGAGTTACTTCTCGTGTAGAAGCGTTTGAATAAACTCTGCCTCGTAAGATTATAAAAACCGGTCAGCTAATAAAAGAGCACAATTCGTGCCCATGAGAATTCCAATAGACTGTTGGAAGACCTGATCACCAAAGACTACGAAGATATTGTCAGTAAGGAACTCCAGCATCTTTTTAATATTAACTTCAGAGTACATGTACTTGTGAGTAGAATCAGAGTGGTGTTCAACAACGTATTTTTGCTTTTGAATGAATGATCCCTAGATATGATTATTTCCTTTTTCCATTTTTATTGAAGAAGCAACTGTCTATAATGATACCAAAAGTCAAGTCTTTAGGAGTGGTCGTGTAAAGGTTTTGAAAAGTCATACATTGTACGTTTTGATGTTGTAGATTTGAGAACTGTTTTGTGATTTTAAATTTACTAAAAGTTCTTTGGAATATTTTAGAATCTACATTTGATTTAAACCACTTCTTGTTGTGGCACAATACGTTTGAGATTTCTCCTTTACAGCAGTTGATATTTTCGTGAGGTTTGGTAGATCATCACTGTTATTTTCGCCTTTCATTTACTGGATCCAGCAATGTATCTTAGTTTGTAAGAGTTTTTGTGAAGTCGAGGAATCCAGTATACATGTAGATAGGGTAACTCATATCCATTAGTCCCACTGACTTGGATATTAAATGTTTTTAAAAATGAAACATGATTTTGAAGAATTTCATAGTTTGAAAGGGAAGTTGGAGTATAAGTAGTATGACCAAATGTGGAATTAATGCCAAGTTCGTTTGAAATACAAGTGTAATAATGAGTCTTACAAAGACAATGTTGTTACAAGCTTTGTCAGCTAGAACCAAAATAGATTGGGTATTATCACGCGATATGCTTGCGGTTCATACGCTTCCATTCCATTCTATTTATCACTTATGTGACAATATTATCCACATTATTGAAGCATGCTTGGTTTCTGCTAACCATTGAAACTCAAAATATCATACTATTAATGTTTGCTTCACCTGCATACCATAACACTTCAACATTTCATATCTTGAATACAAATTGCCATATGAGCATCTCAGATAGACCTGAAACTTAGATAAAAACGAAAAGCACATACAAAATTCCATGATGATGAATTTGTTTTTAAAAATTGCTTTCTTTTAGTTTCAATCGCACTTGAATTTCTAAAATCTGCATTTAAGTGTCAATTTAATATTCTTCTGCAAATTTTGTGTTTATCATAATGCACTTAAAATTTTCTTGCTGCATTAGTATGTCTATTAGTTTGAAGGATGCTTCGCATTTACAATTTTTCGAACCAAAAACCCTCGTGTTCTTACATAAAATGGTGGTACCAATCCCCCCCCCCTCTCTCTCTAGCGGCCGATTTCATACTTGTATTAACATTATATTGTATATGTAGAGATATAAAGAAATTTACAGGTATTAGACAATCATATCGAGAACCCACGTCGATGTCAGACTATCGTCATAATGCGAGGAGCCAATTGGTTGACGCGTTTAGGGAAACGTGAAAACTATAACATTCCACGCGAACAAAGAAAATTGAGTATATTTATCGTTCTGTATACATGTATATTGGTATTTTACCGCAATGACCTGCACGTATTTCTTAGGGGGGGGGGGTTACATGTGTATTGGTATTTTACCGCAATGACTTGCACGTATTTCTTAGGTTTTTTTTTTTTTTTTTTTTTTTTTTTTACATGTATATTGGTATTTTACCGCAATGACCTGCACGTATTTCTTAGGGAGAGGGGGGTATGTGAGGTAATTAACTATAATGAAAAAGTTAAAAATACAAATTGGTAGTTTTCAAAGAAAGTACTAATTCATTCAATACTTAGGTAATTCGCTTTCAATCGAACTTGTAAAATCTGGATTTATAAGCGTCATTTTAATATTTTTCTTCACATAATGTCTTTATCATAATGCACTTAAAATTTCCATATTGCATTAGTATATTTAGTTATTTACAAGTTTGAATGATACCTCACACACGTATGATTAAAAAAAAACCCAGCAACAACAAAAAACCACAAGTGTTCTTGCGTAAATAATACCACCAAAATGTTTTTTTTACGATAAAGCGAAGGTCTAAAACTGTTTCTTCTGTTTCCAATCTTAAATATTTTAACGGCCGATTTGATGCTTGCATAAAGATTATCTTATATATGTAGAAATATTTGTCTAATGGTATAAACATTTTTACAGGTATTTAACTATCATAGAGAACCCACGTTACTGGAGACTAACGTCATAATGCGAGGAGCCAATTGGTTGACGCGTTTGGGGAAACATGAAAACTATAGCATAAAGGAAATTGTCAATATTTATCGTTCCATTTACATGTATATTGATATTTGGCCGCAATTCTTAAAGAGGGTTGGGGGTTCTTTGAGGTAATTAGCGATAATGGAAAAGTTAAAAATACAAATTGGTAGTTTTCAAAATTTGAAAGAAAGTACCAATTCGTTCAATATTTAAGTAATTCACTATCTTTTGCTTTGAATCACACTTGAATTTCATTTGTAAGTGTCATTTTAATATTTTTCTTCAAATAATCTGTTTATCATAATGCATTTGAAAATTCCATATTGCGTTAGTATATTTACTAGTTTGAATGATACCTCACGCATTTATATTTTTTTAAAGAAAAAAATCCCCCAAAATGAAAAAAGATACACAAAAACAACAACAACAAAACCTCAAAGAAACAAAATAAAAACAAAAACCTTTTTTTAAGAACTCAAGTGTTTTTGCATAAATGAAGGTATCAATGTTTGTTTTTAAATAAAGTGATTATTTAAAATGTTTCTTTTAGTTTCCATTCATAAATAATTTTAACGGACGATTTGATGCTTGCATCAACATCATGTTGTATATATAGAGATATAAAGAAATTTACAGGTATTAGATAATCATATCGAGAACCCACGTTACTGGAGACTATCGTCATAATGCAAGGAGGAGCCAATTGGTTGACGCGATTGGGGAAACGTGAAAACTATGACATTCCACGTGAACAAAGGAAATTGTCAATACTTATCGTTCTATTTACATGTATATTGTTATTTTACCGCAATGACCTTCACGTATTTTTTTAGGGGGGGGGGTGCACATAATATTTACTGTGTTGTTTTAGGGAATCACTGTCCAGGTGAGTATTTGAGGTAATTAACGATCATGGAAAAGTGAAAAATACAAATTGGGAGAAAGTACTAATTCATTTAATACTTATCCCATTTTGTGCCTCTAAAACCTTAAAAAGGTGTAATTCATTTAAAAGCTTTCCCTTAAATTGTCACTTACACCCGTTCCGTGCCGTAATTCTGTTTACGCGGGAAGAATATGTTGGATGGACGCAAGTCGAGACCCGGATTTGAACTAATTGGTGCCTATGGTGTCTTCCAGAATTTTGTGTAACGAAGACGAGAATTTTCAACTTAACCAAATTGCTGACAGGCGACAATAGTATTTGTGTTTTCATGGTATTTTGACCTGGAGTTCAAGGTTATGGAGACAATAAAGTGACTTTGCACCAAACTCCGAGCCCGAGCTGGAAATAGATTCTAAAAATCTGTAAAATGATAACATCCTGGATGAACTTATGAGGGACGCGGAATTCCCGAACACGAAGAAAAGTATGACCTTGGCCGTAAATGTGTTCTGCCTATAGCAATGATGTCTCGTCTCTCTGAATCTGTGGTTGTTGAGATTTGTTGTAGAGGCCAGGGAACAGAAAGAAGATTTCTATCCACCAATATCTCTGTATCTCTGTATTATAGTTGCTTACAATGGGGATTTGACCTCACATGCTTGATGCAGGACATTCACACAATTATCATGAAGGAAAAGTATGATCGGTTCTTGGCATTTCGATGGGCGCTGGAAGAACATGTCATAAAACTAATACTACAAGGCATGAAAATTCCTCTTGAAATTACAAATGTACGTTAGCACTAGCAGGCATACTGATGTTTCTGAATTTGTAGATTTGCTCAAAGTATATTTTGTATTTAAATTTCTAGGCTTTGGTGCTGAAGTACGACAGATGGGATCCCATAAATGAAGACTAGGGGATACAGCTAAGGTCATAGGGCAATCCTTATTTCATAGCGTGTTCTCTAGAACTGCAAGCTCTTCGATCCACGAAGACGGGTGGACACCATGACCTGGACATCTCGCAGCTTTGGGTGAAGATGATGACAAGAATTATTATTATCAACATTAATATTCATTTCCTGAGTTAGTCATTGAAGACCTTCATAGACAGTATAGCACAGGAACATTGAACATGGTTTCGCGGAAAGTTTCGACACAGATATAATTCTTCATTGTCTGTACACGACCTACGTGAAAATCAATGATGAGGAAAAGTTCTACCAGCGCCCCATTGCAAGTTGTCTTCGGAATATTGGTCTTAACAAAATTGAAAACCTAATGAAAAGTGCGTATTCAAAGGCTGAATTGTTGACCGATTTGACTAATCAGTCCGGAAAACGAGTTTACACCAAAGTGGACTTGTCGAAGAGATGAACAGAAGACTGTTGTCTGAATGAAGTCAGACAGTACAGACGGGGATATAACGAGCAGCTGAAGAATGTCAACAATCTGCGGAACCCACTCAAGAAAGTTAAATGTGAAATTAAACCGAACGTGTCCGTTGTAAAGAAAATGTACCCGTATGGCCTGCGATTGGTAGGGATCAATCACATGCTTCCGATATTCTCGATTGATTTTCCTCTGGATAACTCATGGCGGCTCAGTCTGGATACGAATCTCTCATACAAGTGTACATGTCCAAGACCGAGTGTGATATATTTTTTCAAAGTTCAAATTTCTGTCAGATGAAAATCGTCTGTGATAAAGGTAGTTTTTAAGTCTGTGGATGATTGCTAGACGACACCAAGAATTAAAGAAATTGGGGGGGGGGGGGGGTTGTTGTCGAATTCCCCGTCTGAAACTAGACAGACTTACATCATATTTCCTTAATATCATTGTTTAGTCAATGTATTTCATTCGATTAACTTGTACTTTACTTTTGTTCAAGGGATAAATATTTAGATTGATTGATTGATTGGATATTGTTTAACGTCCCTCTCGAGAATTTTTTACTCATACGGAGACGTCACCATTGCCGGCGAAGGGCTGCAAAATTTAGGCCTATGCTCGGCGCTTACGGCCTTTGAGCAGGAAGGGATCTTTATCGTTCCACACCTGGTGCGACACGGGGCCTCGGTTTTTCCGGTCTCATCCGAAGGACCGCCCCCATTGAGTCGCCTCGTACGACAATATTTAGATTGTTTATATTATGTTGGTATATAAATAAAGGGAACATGAAGTAACTGTATCATCGGCGAAAGCGATCAATTGAGTTACCTCGACTATTTTGTATATAGAACTATCATTCTTGTCCTCAAAGTTTTACATGGCTAAACTTCCGATATTCAAATGTTTTTCAATATGTTCACGAAATTAACGGTAATTCTACTAGATTAAGACAAAGTAATTCATTATATATTGATAGGACAAAGACACAACATTTGAAAAGATCTTTTACAATTTACGGTTCACGGTTATTGAATTTTAAGATATTACTCAACTTTGGAAATTTTTAAATCTGCTTATCTTAGAAATGTTTTTCTGGAATAAAAATCTTAGAGACCTGTTTTTGTTTTCAATTTTATGTACTGTATGAAGATAGTGTATGTATGTAACATAACTAATTTATATTGTATCAGCGACAATAAGGTCACCCTCTCCAATAGATTTTTTATTCTGAAATTTTCTCCCCCCCCCCCAAAATCGGAGAGTCATAATATTTATATATATATATATATATATATATATATATATATATATATATATATACATATATATATATATATATATAACTATAACACTAGCAAAGGATTATCATTTTGACAAAACATTGGTGTATATAGATAATTATGTCTATCAATGGTACTTTTTTTCTATCAGTATAACAAATTTGTATGTAGAGAAATTAGAATATACACTTTGATACAACGAAATATCTTCACATTGCAGTTATTATTTTAGGTATGGTAACATACAAAACTGTGAGATCAATTGATTAGAGAGGATGATTTTCTTTTGCCATCACAGATGAACCATCAACAGCCATTATCTTCGCAGTCATCGCGGTTTCAACGAGGAAACTTAATCAGTAGCGATTTCATCGTGTTTCTACCAGAGGAAAATCATATTTGCAAAATAATATTTGATATCATGTGAAATCATCCAGCTTTCGCTGTTTGCATGAGTACTTCATTGTTTTGTCATCAAACAATTTAGCAAGATGATTGAGAGACAATTACTTCAAATATGATTTTCGTGTAGTTTTTCCAGAGTTATTGAATGAGAAGTGTTTCATTATATGTGTATTAAACATAGGGAAATTGTGAAATCTATTGATCCTTTCATTCTTTTGTCGGATTAATGAAGTGTTAATATCAGGTCGATCGATTATTTCTTGTATTGTAAAGAAAATTAAGTTTTGAATTGCAAAAAAGATGGGAAAAGAGAAAGAAAGACTTGTCAATGTGTATTGAATTGCAAAACAAGAAATTACTTTTTATATCATAAGTCTTGGTGCAATATAATAATAAATGTCAAGATATCTTACGCTTTTTGTTGTCCTGATAATATCTTTATTCAGTTTGAAAAATATGTTTTTAAATCATATGCTCTGAAAAGCATATTTTCTTTGATCCACAAAAGGATTAGTCCGTAGTTCAAATACATTGACAAAATCGAAGCGTTTGCCATTTTCGTTTTTGGGAAAAGCACATTTGTGTTTATACAAAATATAGATTGAAATTGTTGTAAACTGTCTTTGAAGAATATGGATTCTTGTCATCGTTTCAATCTTCAGGATTAAATTTCCTTTGACAGTTAGCTATCAAAAATTAGTTTATGTAAACTTTCCCCAAACAAAACTAGAGTAATGAAAATTAAAACGAATTTTTTCAAATATTTATTTTCACAATGAAAGAAACTCGTTGAATAATAATATTGAAGCTAAATCTCTTATAGGAACTGAAAGCCATCAACTCCAATTAATAAACTCCTCTTAATGAGGGTTTTTACTTGGTTCATTTTTTCCGTAAAAAACACACCGTCCAAATGTCCTATTTGAATATGAATTTGCAACAATGAAGAAGGCGGGAAGCAACGGTAGAAATGCATTAGACCATTTATGGAGTGGTTTTGAAGTTTGAGTCGAAGACTGTTATCATGAAAATGTGTTTTGACAGTTCTCATTAGAAGTGTTTGTTTGCATTCAATTGAAAGCAAATATCATGTATATTTTCTAATGTACTCTTTATTTAAAGAGACTATTTCTTACCCGCCTCCTTTATTGAGGACTTCTAGCTGGAAGAAAAACGACGACTGCGTGTGGTTTTCATAAGGGTATGTCTCAAAAACGGTTTGGGTGCACGAGTGGTGTTCCAAAGTTCAAAGTCATTACTGAACATACTAATGCAACTGTAAGAAACTCAAATGTCAAAAAAATATCGGTATTTAGATGCCATGGTCCATGTTGGAAATTGCTTTTCTAAAAAAAAAAAAAAAAAAAAAAATTAAATACCCCCATGGAAAACTTTTCAAATTTCACATTAGTGAGTACTTCTAATGCATTCAGAAAGTGGTTTCTCTGTGGAAATGTATCCGGGATTCGATGCCTTGGAACGAAACATCATGGAATATCGTATATTCGGCGTACATGTTGTAACATTTTATTAATCATTATTCATGAATGATTTTTATCATTTCTCTCATGCACTTTGAATACAAGTATTATATATCATTAAATCTTATTTATAGTTTTTTTTATATGCATCAAACATTACAGTGAGTGTTTTGTTTTTTTATCATTTCTGATTTTCCAAGAAATTCTAGAAAAATATTTATTCTAGTGCTATTACTAAAATGTCTTTGGGGCCACATTACAAACTGAATTAAAATCTTCTTCATAAATTTGAATATATAAATATTAACAACTATCCACCAGTGATGTTTATCATAATTCTTAAGTGTATTGCAAAATGCAAATATATGTATACAAATATAAACATGTAAGAATAATTATAATCATCTCAGAACAAATTCGGTTTTAATATTTCTACATGTAGGTCCACCTACATACAAACCATTTTAAATCAAATTAACGACATGCAAGCTAATTAAAACGTGCAGACTAATGTAAACATGCCCCATATTCAAGTTAATATGCAAGATACCAAATCTTAACAAAAACAAAATGTGGATACTAACGTAAATATGAGCCATCTTGCTTATCAGTAAAATAGATACCGGTATGTATACTTATATGCATTTAGTTATCCATGTTGAAATGCGCTTAAAGAGAACATATTATATATGTGAACACTGCGTTGATTGTATGAGTTGCAGGAGTATATATTCTATGTGGACATGAATAAATCGCATTTACTGGGCAGTCTGTACTTTAAACCTTCACCATCGTCGTAAGTCGCAAATTTATGCAAATAATTTACATGTTCACACAAAATGCTTGATGATAGATACAACATTTATTTTGCATGTTAGTATTAATATCTTGCATGTTGACATAATAGCCATTAGGGAAAAATAAAATGCATTACAGTAAACAAACACGACAAGAAATGTTTATGTTATCCTAAACACAAAAGTACAATATTGAAATTACACAACGAATCGTAATATTGATGTTTCCTATATTCGCATACTCAGGTGACATTGTTTATCATCATGCCCAAGATATCTAGATATTTATAATTTTGTGCATGTCACAGTTACAGCATAGCTAATTCCTATCTACACACTCATTACTTTCACAGAACTTTAAATGTTCAGTAGAACGAAATGAAGATTCGTTTTAGAATCTATAGACCGGTATTTTGACACCATCCCTGAATGGAGACCGCTTGCCGTCATTGTGTGGTCCCCTGCTACTAAACTGTTCTCTCTGTTTCTGTGTGGGCTAACACCAGTAGCATTCGTCTAAAATGATTAAGTAACAAATGAATACAGCTTTGTGCATGTTATTTGTTTCTTCTCAAACGCATAAGAAGGATGTTTTACAATGAATTTAAGACGACCCATTGCCGCTACTTTACCGAGTTCACAAGGTTCAATTAACTCCTTTAATATCATTTTAAATTTGGTTTTATTCTGGTGATTGCAAAATAAACGAAAACTGATGTCATTTTTTTCATTAAAAGGAAACACTTCCTTTTAAACAATTTGAGAGGAAATTCTTTGACACCAAACTAGTGCGGCACAAACTGTAAAATTAGTTCCCATTGTTAATGTCCTCATTCAACAAATATACATGAACTCTTTAGAAAATTTTGTTACACTTATTAAGAAAGTATACTATAGATCTAATATGGAAGGTGGCGTGTATATAAAGATAATGGATTCAATAAGATCTTACATAGTTTGGTAAGACCGCAGAGGGTTTACATTTCAGTATTCAAAAAATCGTGTTTCATTACATTAGTGTTCTCAATATAATATATTTAGGTAAAAAAAAATCTTTAGTTCAGATTCTAAAAGGTCACATTCCATAAGGTAATAAAATTCATCTCCAATATTTCTAGATTCACATAGAATACATATTCTATCATTCCTGTCTACCCTGCTCGGTTGAAAATCTATGATCCATACATCTAAAATGACACAAAGCTACTTTTAAATCATGTGGGAGACAAAGCAGATATTTAAAATTATGTAAAGGCTTAAAAATCGATAATTGAGAGCTTTGGGTATTTCATAAATTTTGGAATACCAATTTTGTTTGAATTGATCGATGAACCTAGACTTTACCATTTTTGATAAGGAAACTTGTCTTTGGAACATATTGAGTAATCCAAAACTGTGATAGACCACTACCGTTCAGTGTAGCAATTCTCATTGTAATGTGTTATGCTCCTTAAGCTTTAGTAACAGATTATATGATAAAAACTTTTTTTTTCTTGTTTAACATTGACGCTTCTTTGTCAAGATCCAATATTTCTAGATTTAATAAAAAGAACTTGATATCTCCCAATTCACCAAATAAAATAGTACTACATTGCTTTATTTTACAAAAAACAATCTGTCATTAGGTCGAATGTTGTCTGCCGTGTTTTATACTAAATATTAGACCGTTCTTTACATACATATAATGTACTGATTTTGATTACGGATTACTCCGTTTACTTGATCAAAATGTAGGGTTCAGGGCGGGTGTGATCGGTCACTAGGAGATGCTTACTCCTCCTGACACCTGATCCCACCTCCAGTGTGTACAGGGTTTGCTCTACTCTTGCTTTTGTATTCATTGTAGGACTTGTGAGATTGATCACTGTTCGTTATCTTACTTTTTCATGATTGGAGATGGAATTTTCAGATTTAAAATTATTTTGTAAACTTGGAAAAATAATGTTTCAATAGCTTGGTTATTTTGACAACCTCACAAGCGTATAATAATATTAGAGCAACCATCCTGTCAAACACTAAATTTGTATATTAAATGACAAATCTCACAAATTTTCTTTAATAAACTAAACATAGCTTTCTTAATTTGTTCAAGTAACTTTGATTTATTCCTAAAAAAAGTAACATTTAGATAATATTCACCATTGTATATGAATGTAGGTAAATCTAAATTATAACTGTCAATTTCAATCCACGCAGAAACATTTGCAACACAGGGTAACAAAGCAATGTTTAGTATCTGTAGCAAAATACAAGATTTAAATTTCAATGATGAGACCCAACTTCGTGTGTTTGATATTTATGTTAAAACTGTGTTAAACTACGTTGCAGAAACATGGGGTTTTCATAAAGGTCAAGAAGTTGAAAAATTACACATTAATTTTTGTAAAAAGCGTGCTTGTTGTAAAGAATAATACAGTTTCTTATGAATTAGGTAGAATCCCACTTGAAATGGATTGGAAGCGTAAAAATGTTTTAGTATTGTTTAAAAATACGAAAGAGTAACAATTGTATAATAAGATAATCGTAACAAGATCACTAAAGATCTGATAGAGAACAATGATAAGAATGAAATGTAATCGGGATAGTGTGATTTTAGAAACAAAATATGATAGAACGTGCGATGTTTTTAAACAGGGGGTTATTACTGAAATATGCGAATCGCATGTAAAAATCTGCTTGGCTGTTTTCGCCTGTTAATGCACTCATGTAAAATTTAATAACACAATTAAGGTAGCTCCACCCTCATGTGACTTATCAATATACTAGTATGTCGCTTGCTTAAGGCAACAACTTTAATTTTGAGGCATTAAGGGGGCATGGACACGGTTTGAGCTAAAAAAAAAATTCCGATTTTGTCTTCCATTTTTAGCTCACCTGAGCCAAAGGCTCAAGTGAGCTTTTCTGATCAAAATTTGTCCGTTGTCTGTCGTCATAAACTTTTCACATTTTCGACTTCTTCTCAAGATTGATTGATTGATTGAACATTGTTTTACGTCCCTCTCGAGAATATTTCCCTCATATGGAGACGTCACCACTGTCGGTGAAGGCTGTAAAATCGGCGCTTATGGCCATTGAGCGGGGAGGGATCTTTATTGTGCCACACCTGCTGTGACACGGGACCTCGGTTTTTGCGGTCTCATCCGAAGGACCGCCCCATTTAGTCGCCTCTTACGACAAGCAAGGGGAGTACTGAGGACCTTTTCTAAACCGGATCCCCACGGTCTTCTTCTCAGGAACCGCTGGGCCAATTTCAACCACACTTGCCACAAAGCATCCTTGGGTTAAGGGCTTTCAAGTTTGTTCAAATGAAGGGCCATGTTCCTTTCAGAGGGGAGATAATCACAAAAATGCAAAAAAAGGGTGGGGTCATTAAAAATCTTCTCAAGAATCACTGAGCCAGAAAAGCTGAAATTTACATGAAAGCTTCCTGACATAATGCAGATTCAAGTTTGTTCAAATCATGGCCCCCGGGGGTTGGATGGGACCCCAATAGGGGATCAAAGTTTTACATACTAATATATAGGAAAAATCTTTAAAAATCTTCTTCTCAAGAACCACTGAGCCAGAAAAGCTGAGATTTACATGAAAGTTTCCTGACATAATGCAGATTCAAGTTTATTCAAATCATGGCCCCTGGGGGTATGATAACCATAGGACCAGAAAAGCTGAAATTTACATGAAAGTTTCCTGACATAGTGCAAATTTAAGTTCGTTCAAATCATGGCCCACGGGGGTTGGATGGGGCCACAATAGGGGATCAAAGTTTTACATACAAATATATAAGGACAATTTTAAGAATCTTCTTCTCAAGAACCACTGAGCCAGAAAAGCTTATATTTACATGAAAGCTTTCTGACATATTTCAGATTTCAGTTTGTTAAAGTCTTGGCCCCCAGTGGTAGGATGGGGTCACAAGGGGAGATCAAAGTTTTGCATACAAATATACAGGGTTTCTAATCTTTAAATATGAGCCAAGGTGACTCAGGTGAGCGATGTGGCCCTTGGGCGTCTTGTTAATGTATAATTTAGAAAGATAATGTTTGATTGATGTACAATATGCTTGAGGGTTACAGTTAGGGTTGAGGTTATATGCTAGAGGTCTTGCTACAAACAAACTTTTTTCAAAAATGATGAAAATGAAATGTTTTGTGAGTTTATGTTTCTATAAGTTAAATGAATTTACAATGTAGTACGGTCCGAAACAATGGGGGTATATAGAGTTATATAGGGAGAGTTAATATATTTCAATTTCAAACATCATTAAAAAATTTACAAGTCCCGTATTTTTTAAGGAATTTTATCATATTTGTACTTATTACAACCAAACTATGCCAAAACCTATATATGAACCGTAAGAGAATTTTTCCAGAGAAATAAGAGATTTTTTAAAATTTATTTTTCTTCTACATCCTGCGAGATTTAATAGGAAACACATATTGTTATTTAGGTGGAGCTTAGTCAGGACCCCATCCCTGGCAGCTTTCCACACTTTTTTCTATCGTTTTGGTTATATGTTATAGTGATACATGTAGGTCTGAGAAATAAAAATGTCATAAAACTGAAAAAGGGGGGAAACCTATATATGAACCCATGCATCCATGTTTTGTTAGCATCAAGTGCCCTAAAGGTTAAGTGCTAGGGTTATTGATTGATTGATTGATTGTATATTGCCCCTCTCGAGAATTTATCACTCTTATGGAGACGTCACCATTGCCGGTGAAGGGCTGCAAAATTTAGTCCTATGCTAGACGCTTACAGCCTTTGGGCAGGGAGGGATCTTTATCGTGCCACATGTGCTTTGACACAGGACCTCGTTTTTGCGGTCTCATTCGAAGGACCACCCCATTTAGTCGCCTCTTACGAGAAGCAAGGGGTACTGAGAACCTATTCTTACCCGGATACCCACGGCATTGTGATAGGGTTACAGTGCTAGGGTTACAGTTAGGATTACATTGAAGAACATTGTATACCGCCCTAATATTGATATGAAATTTTGTAAAATTATTCATAAGTATTTTGATATGAATAAAAACTTATATTTACCACAAAATTTCCCAAAGAATCACCTATATTTTTGTATTATTCTCAAATCTTTACTTGAAAATGCAATGGAAAAACATTACCCAAATATTGAGATCCTTCAAAGGTGCATTTCATGTTCCAGTTTTAATGACCAATTGAATATATAATAGAAAAATCCACAAAAACACACCAAAATCTTACTTCATTTAATATGCCCAAAATCCTGGGTAATATTTGACCTAAGGTAAGCCTACAGTAAGGGTTATCATAAGGGTTAAGATTATGTCCTTGGTTACAGTTAGGGTTAAGATTATGTCCTTGGTTACAGTTAGGGTTAATATTATGTCCTTGGGTTACAGTTGGGGTTACTGTGAGGGTCAATATTATGTCCTTGGCTTACAGTTAGGGTTAATATTATGTCCTTGGTTTCAGATAGGGTTAATATCATGTCCTTGAGTTACAGTTAGGGCTACTGTAAGGGTTAAGATCATGTCCTTGAGTTATAGTTAGGGTTACTGTTAGGGTTAATATTATGTTCTTGGTTACAGTTAGGGTTACTGTAAGGGCCAATATTATGTCCTTGGTTACAGTTAGGGTTACTATTAGGGTTAAGATCATGTCTTTGAGTTACAGTTAGGGTTACTGTAAGGATCAATATTATGTCCTTGGTTACAGTTAGGGTTACTGTAAGGGTTAATATTATGTTCTTGGTTACAGTTAGGGTTACTGTAAGGGTTAATATTATGTCCTTGGTTACAGTTAGGGTTACTGTAAGGGTTAATATTATGTTCTTGGTTACAGTTAGGGTTACTGTAAGGGTTAATATTATGTCCTAGGTTACAGTTAGGGTTACTGTAAGGGTTAATATTATGTTCTTGGTTACAGTTAGGGTTACTGTAAGGGTTAATATTATGTCCTAGGTTACAGTTAGGGTTACTGTAAGGGTTAATATTATGTCCTAGGTTACAGTTAGGGTTACTGTAAGGGTTAATATTATGTCCTTGGTTACAGTTAGGGTTACTGTAAGGGTTAATATTATGTTCTTGGTTACAGTTAGGGTTACTGTAAGGGCCAATATTATGTCCTTGGGTTATAGTTGGGGTTACTGTAAGGGTTAATATTATGTCCTTGGTTACAGTTAGGGTTACTGTAAGGGCCAATATTATGTTCTTGGTTACAGTTAGGGTTACTGTAAGGGTTAATATTATGTCCTTGGTTACAGTTAGGGTTACTGTAAGGGTTAATATTATTTCCTTGGTTACAGTTAGGGTTACTGTAATGGTTAATATTATGTCCTTGAGTTACAGTTGGGTTACTGTAAGGATCAATATTATGTCCTTGGTTATAGTTAGGGTTACTGTAAGGGTTAATATTATTTCCTTGGTTACAGTTAGGGTTACTGTAAGGGTTAATATTATGTCCTTGGTTACAGTTAGGGTTAACATTATGTCCTTGGTTACAGTTAGGGTTACTGTAAGGGTTAATATTATGACCTTGGGTTATAGTTAGGGTTACTGTAAGGGTTAATATTATGTCCTTGGTTACAGTTAGGGTTACTGTTAGGGTTAAGATCATGTCCTTGAGTTACAGTTAGGGTTACTGTAAGGGTCAATACTATGTTTTTGAGTTACAGTTAGGGTTACTGTAAGGGCCAATACTATGTCCTTGGTTACAGTTAGGGTTACTGTAAGGGTTAATATTATGTCCTTGGTTACAGTTAGGGTTACTGTAAGGGTTAATATTATGTCCTTGGTTACAGTTAGGGTTACTGTAAGGGTTAATATTATGTGCTATGTTTACAATTAGAGATAAGGTGATATAACAAGTTTACAGTTAGAGTTAAGGAGATGTGCTAGATTACAGTTAGGGAGATGTGCTAGGTTTACAGTTAGGGAAATGTATCAGGTTTACAGTTAGGGAAATGTGCTAGGGTTACAGTTAGGGAAATGTATTAGGATTACAGTTAGGGTGTTGTGTTAGGATTACAGTTAGGGTGTTGTGTTAGGATTACAGTTAGGGTGTTGTGCTAGGATTACAGTTAGTGTGATGTGCTAGTTTAACAGTTAGGGAGATGTGTTAGGATTACAGTTAGGGTGATGTGCTAGGATTACAGTTAGGGTGATGTGCTAGTTTAACAGTTAGGGAGATGTGCTAGGATTACAGTTAGGGAGATGTGCTAGGATTACAGTTAGGGTGATTTGTTAGGATTACAGTTAGGTATATGTGCTAGGTTAACAGTTAGGGAGATGTGCTAGGTTTACAGTTAGGTGATGTCCTAGGTTTACAGTTAAGAAGATGTGCTAGGTTTACAGTTAGGTGATGTGCTAGGTTTACAGTTAAGGAGATGTGATAACATAACAGTTAGGGAGATGTGCTAGGTTTACAGTTAGGTGATGTGCTAGGTTTACAGTTAGGGAAATGTGCTATATTTACAGTTAGGGAGATGTGCAAGGATTACAGTTAGGGAGATGTGCTAGGATTACAGTTAGGGAGATGTGCTAGGTTTACAGTTAGGTGATGTGCTAGATTTACAGTTAGGGAGATGTGCTAGGATTACTGTTAGGGGGATGTACTAGGATTACAGTTAGGGAGATGTGCTAGATTTACAGTTAGGGAGATGTGCTAGATTTACAGTTAAGGAGATGTGCTAGGTTTACAGTTAGGGAGATATGATAACATAACAGTTAGGGAGATGTGCTAGGATTACAGTTAGGGAAATGTGCTAGGATTACAGTTAGGGAGATGTACTATATTTACAGTTAGGGAAATGTGCTAGGATTACAGTTAGGGAGATGTACTATATTTACAGTTAGGGAGATGTGCTAGGATTACAGTTAGGGAGATGTGCTAGGTTTACAGTTAGGTGATGTGCTAGATTTACAGTTAGGGAGATGTGCTAGGTTTACAGTTAGGTGATGTGCTAGGTTTACAGTTAAGGAGATGTGATAACATAACAGTTAGGGAGATGTGCTAGGTTTACAGTTAGGTGATGTGCTAGGTTTACAGTTAGGGAAATGTACTATATTTACAGTTAGGGAGATGTGCAAGGATTACAGTTAGGGAGATGTGCTAGGATTACAGTTAGGGAGATGTGCTAGATTTACAGTTAGGGAAATGTACTATATTTACAGTTAGGGAGATGTGCAAGGATTACAGTTAGGGAGATGTGCTAGGTTAACAGTTAGGGAGATGTGCTAGGTTTACAGTTAGGTGATGTCCTAGGTTTACAGTTAAGAAGATGTGCTAGGTTTACAGTTAGGTGATGTGCTAGGTTTACAGTTAAGGAGATGTGATAACATAACAGTTAGGGAGATGTGCTAGGTTTACAGTTAGGTGATGTGCTAGGTTTACAGTTAGGGAAATGTACTATATTTACAGTTAGGGAGATGTGCAAGGATTACAGTTAGGGAGATGTGCAAGGATTACAGTTAGGGAGATGTGCAAGGATTACAGTTAGGGAGATGTGCTAGGATTACAGTTAGGGAGATGTGCTAGGTTTACAGTTAGGTGATGTACTAGATTTACAGTTAGGGAGATGTGCTAGGATTACTGTTAGGGAGATGTGCTAGGATTACAGTTAGGGAGATGTGCTAGGATTACTGTTAGGGAGATGTGCTAGGATTACAGTTAGGGAGATGTGCTAGATTTACAGTTAGGGAGATGTGCTAGATTTACAGTTAAGGAGATGTGCTAGGTTTACAGTTAGGGAGATATGATAACATAACAGTTAGGGAGATGTGCTAGGATTACAGTTAGGGAGATGTGCTAGGTTAACAGTTAGGGAGATGTGCTAGGATTACAGTTAGGGAGATGTGCTAGGTTAACAGTTAGGGATATGTGCTAGGATTACATTTAGGGAGATGTGCTAGGTTTACAGTTAGGTAATGTGCTAGATTTACAGTTAGGGAGATGTACTATATTTACAGTTAGGGAGATGTGCTAGGTTAACAGTTAGGTGATGTGCTAGATTTACAGTTAGGGAAATGTGCTATGTTTACAGTTAGGGAGATGTGCTAGGATTACAGTTAGGGAGATGTGATAACATAACAGTTAGGGAGATGTGCTAGGTTTACAGTTAGGTGATGTGCTAGATTTACAGTTAGGGAAATGTGCTATGTTTACAGTTAGGGAGATGTGCTAGGATTACAGTTAGGGAGATGTGATAACATAACAGTTAGGGAGATGTGCTAGGTTTACAGTTAGGTGATGTGCTAGATTTACGGTTAGGGAAATGTGCTATGTTTACAGTTAGGGAGATGTGCTAGGATTACAGTTAGGGAGATGTGATAACATAACAGTTAGGGAGATGTGCTAGGTTTACAGTTAGGTGATGTGCTAGATTTACAGTTAGGGAAATGTGCTATGTTTACAGTTAGGGAGATGTGCTAGGATTACAGTTAGGGAGATGTGATAACATAACAGTTAGGGAGATGTGCTAGGTTTACAGTTAGGGAGATGTACTAACATTACAGTTAGGGAGATGTGCTAGGTTTACTGTTAGTAAACGGACAGAAAGTCACAAGACAAAAGGTCACAAAATCGGTAGGACAAAAATTCACAAAAATGACTTTGTTTATGCCACATTTAGCACCTTTACCGGGTAGTTCCTTGTTGAGTATGTAAAACTACCATTAACTTGTTTATATAGCAATTAGGACTTCAATTAGGCCTACTACTTGTTTTGACAACAATACAGAGTGAAAGGATGCCTACCTTAATTCTGCCATCACATTTTTTTTTTCGACAATCATTAATGTATATTGTAAACCAAATGATCACAAAGCTTATTTTTATTCGATATCAATATAAAAATACCTCTGATTTAAATTCTTATTATATTTTACAATAAATATGATAAAAAGAATAAAAATTTGATAATAATTATTAAATTATTGTTAGAATTTTTAAAGTTTAAAATTTAGATAAATTCTCATAGAAAATATATCATTTTACATATACATTTTCTTAAACTTTACAAAAAGAACATATTTTTTTCAAATTTATATAAAAATCAATATATTCTTATTTTCAATCAACTGTGACTTTTTGTCCTGTGGCATTTGATCCTACTTTCATAAAATTTCTAATTGTGACTGTTTGTCTATGGTCATTTTGCCCGCGACTTTCGTTCTTTGACTTTTTGTCTTGTGACTTTCTGTCCTACATTCTTACAGTTAAGGTCTGAATTATGTGCTAGCTTACAGTTATAGATTAAGGTTATTATGTGCTAGCTTACAGTTATAGATTAAGGTTATTATGTGCTAGCTTACAGTTATAGATTAAGGTTATTATGTGCTAGCTTACAGTTATAGATTAAGGTTATTATGTGCTAGCTTACAGTTATAGATTAAGGTTATTATGTGTTAGCTTACAGTTATAGATTAAGGTTATTATGTGCTAGCTTACAGTTATAGATTAAGGTTATTATGTGCTAGCTTACAGTTATAGATTAAGGTTATTATGTGCTAAGTTACAGTTATAGATTAAGGTTATTATGCGCTAGCTTACAGTTATAGATTAAGGTTATTATGTGCTAGCTTACAGTTATAGATTAAGGTTATTATGTGTTAGCTTACAGTTATAGATTAAGGTTATTATGTGCTAGCTTACAGTTATAGATTAAGGTTATTATGTGCTAGCTTACAGTTATAGATTAAGGTTATTATGTGCTAGCTTACAGTTATAGATTAAGGTTATTATGTGCTAGCTTACAGTTATAGATTAAGGTTATTATGTGCTAGCTTACAGTTATAGATTAAGGTTATTATGTGTTAGCTTACAGTTATAGATTAAGGTTATTATGTGCTAGGTTACAGTTATAGATTAAGGTTATTATTTGTTAGCTTACAGTTATAGATTAAGGTTATTATGTGTTAGCTTACAGTTATAGATTAAGGTTATTATGTGCTAGCTTACAGTTATAGATTAAGGTTATTATGTGTTAGCTTACAGTTATAGATTAAGGTTATTATGTGTTAGCTTACAGTTATAGATTAAGGTTATTATGTGCTAGCTTACAGTTATAGATTAAGGTTATTATGTGCTAGCTTACAGTTATAGATTAAGGTTATTATGTGCTAGCTTACAGTTATAGATTAAGGTTATTATGTGCTAGCTTACAGTTATAGATTAAGGTTATTATGTGTTAGCTTACAGTTATAGATTAAGGTTATTATGTGCTAGCTTACAGTTATAGATTAAGGTTATTATGTGCTAGCTTACAGTTATAGATTAAGGTTATTATGTGCTAGCTTACAGTTATAGATTAAGGTTATTATGTGTTAGCTTACAGTTATAGATTAAGGTTATTATGTGCTAGCTTACAGTTATAGATTAAGGTTATTATGTGTTAGCTTACAGTTATAGATTAAGGTTATTATGTGCTAGATTACAGTTATAGATTAAGGTTATTATGTGTTAGCTTACAGTTATAGATTAAGGTTATTATATGCTAGCTTACAGTTATAGATTAAGGTTATTATGTGCTAGCTTACAGTTATAGATTAAGGTTATTATGTGTTAGCTTACAGTTATAGATTAAGGTTATTATGTGCTAGCTTACAGTTATAGATTAAGGTTATTATGTGTTAGCTTACAGTTATAGATTAAGGTTATTATGTGCTAGCTTACAGTTATAGATTAAGGTTATTATGTGTTAGCTTACAGTTATAGATTAAGGTTATTATGTGCTAGATTACAGTTATAGATTAAGGTTATTATGTGTTAGCTTACAGTTATAGATTAAGGTTATTATATGCTAGCTTACAGTTATAGATTAAGGTTATTATGTGCTAGCTTACAGTTATAGATTAAGGTTATTATGTGTTAGCTTACAGTTATAGATTAAGGTTATTATGTGTTAGCTTACAGTTATAGATTAAGGTTATTATGTGCTAGCTTACAGTTATAGATTAAGGTTATTTGCTAGAGTTGTAAATATTATCAGAGCTATGTGCTAGGTTACAGTTATAGATTAAGGTTATTATGTGCTAGCTTACAGTTATAGATTAAGGTTATTATGTGTTAGCTTACAGTTATAGATTAAGGTTATTATGTGCTAAGTTACAGTTATAGATTAAGGTTATTATGCGCTAGCTTACAGTTATAGATTAAGGTTATTATGCGCTAGCTTACAGTTATAGATTAAGGTTATTATGTGCTAGCTTACAGTTATAGATTAAGGTTATTATGTGCTAGCTTACAGTTATAGATTAAGGGTATTTGCTAGAGTTGTAAATATTATCAGAGCTATGTGCTATGTTACAGTTATAGATTAAGGGTATTTGCTAGAATTGTAAATATTATCAGAGCTATGTGCTAGGGTTACAACTTGAGTTATGGTTATATACTAGTATTATAGTTAGGATTAGGGTTGTGTGATAGGATTACAGCTTGAGTTATGGTTATATACTAATATTACAGTTAGAATTAGGTTTATGTGCTAGGGTTACAAATTGTTTATGGTATCTTTATACACTAGATAAATTCAATTCTTCAGTACACGCTAATCAATAAATAGTTCTACTAATAGAAGATTGACTAAATATTAACAAATGAAAGACAATTAGTCTTGTCAAATTGAAACAAGAGGTCCACGATCCTTATATATCTCCTGAGTATTAGTTAAAATTATGCCCCAAAGCTAAGAAATTTGAAATAGTTATCCTGTTCTGTGTATCTAAACTAAATCGGATATTCAGAAGCAGTACAAAACAAGATGATGCGTCCTTAATACTGATGGAGTACTTTTTAATATTACATATGTTATATTAATACTATACGACTATTTTGGACCAATCCTGGAGTCAAAACACTGGAGTTGTGAAATTCACAATTTCAGTACATTCCTATCTGCTTTTCCTAAATATGCATTTCATTTTATACAGTATCAGCAAAATTAAATACGTCTTTTAAGTGATAAAACATTAATCACTATTATAATTTCACCCCAACCTGGCACCAAAACACCTACCCCTTTAATCATGAAATTTACAATTCTAACAAAGGGCTACCTGTTCCTTCTAAATATATAATAGTATTTAGTTTCATTTCAGTATCAATGGAAATAAAGAAGAAGTTGTTAAAATGTTTTACACATAAACACTACATGCCAAATTTGTCCGCTTCCTGGAGTGAAAACCTCTATCCTGGGGTCGTAGAATTTACAATTTTGGTAGCGCCCTTTCTTCTCTCCATGAAAGTCGAAGATAACGAACAGTGATCAATCTCATAGCTCCTACAAGGAATACAAAATAAAGAGCTGGGCAAACACGGACCTCTGGACACACCAGAGGTGGGATCAGGTGCCCAGGAGGAGTAAGCATCCCATGTTGACCGGTCACAACTGCCATGAGACCTATCTCTTGATCAGGTAAACGGAGTAATTCGTAGTCAAAATCAATGTGCCAAAGAACGGCCTAACAATCGGTATGAAACACGTCAAACAGCTTTTGACCCAATGATAGGTTATTTGGGCAAACTATATTCTCATAACAACCATAGAATTTTACTTTTTTAAATTACTTTAACAAGACTGTTGAAACCCCTGTAACAACAACTTGTTTGTCAGTAGCCTGCCTCAATTTAAAAACTGATCATACGCAGAACAAGCTCTTGTGTATCGAATCAGTTGAGAGACATAAACACCATATACAGGTGATAAATATGGGAAGTTGACAGTGGAGAAGCTGAAGTCATTCAGTTTGTCGTAAAGTTGAGAGGTTAATATTAGTTTGCCGTTAATATCCATTTTCAATAAAATATCTAAGTACGAAGCAGATGTGGAGTTCTCCGTGGTGAATCGAGTTCACAGGGATATATCGAATCGACATATGAATGAAAATGATTATTGTTAATAGATACCTTCGTCGATATATCTAAATGTCGAGTTGAAGGCCACAGCAAGAGATTTTTTCTTCTCATATAGAAGCTTTCGAGTAAACTCTGCTTCATAAGAATTTAAAAACAGGTCAGCTAACAAAGGAGCACACTTTGTGCCCATGGGAATTCCAACAGACTGTTGGAAAACTTGATCACCAATGACTACGAAGATATGAATGAGGAACTCCAGGTCGTTTAAAATACACTTGTGATAATGAGCCTTACAAACAAACGCATTTAGTTTTTCTTACGATTTTTGAAAATTGGTAGATTTTTGGCAGTTTTGCCCCGCCCCGGGGGTGCAGGAGACCTGAAATGTCCCCCTTGTCTTAAAAATGCTTCATACCAAATTTGAAAAGAATTGAAATGATTGTTATCAAGAAGAAGTTTAAAATGTTCAATCATTAAAACACGACGGACACAGACCTACCCTAAAAAGGAATAGGGCTGCGCAAATCAAAATTATTTTCTCAAACCAATGATGGAATAACATCTGTGTATTTTATTGTACTTGAAGTGATCTTCCTAGTACTAAGAAATAAATCTTCAAAAAGTTTGTTCTCGAGTTATTTGCTATTTTGACGACTTATTTTAATTCCATACATTATTTGTAAACTCTATAAATTATTAGTAAACAAACTTATTTTCTTCCGTCATATAATCTTCTGATTATTGGAAACATTACACAATTTTGCGACTTAGTATTAGGATATTATCGGAATAAGGAAGCTGGTACCCTATGGTTATCACACTATGGATGACATCTTCATACATGATTCAGCGGACACATAACTCAGATTGTCCAGAAATGTTCTTCTAGTCTATTTTTACAGGGTTCTCAACACTGTTAAATATCTTGATAAAGAACTAGAACCAATTTCCTGACTGTCTATTACAGGTTCAGTCTTGATTGCGGTCAGGCAGTACATAAGGAGGAGTGTACAGTCATTCTGTGGATTTCTGATGAAAACTAATATGATAAACAGGGATGACAAATCGGCATCTATTGTCTTTCCTTTACAAATTGCCTTGCACCAAATATTTTCTAGCATTTTACCATTGTCCTTGATGATGGTCAAATGACCCTGGATCAGGTCATACCACAGTTTCTGATAAGCATCCTTTGCGGCAGATCTGTTTTGATTTCAATGTCGATTACAAAGTTAATGCCCACAGAAATTATCCTTAGTACTAGTATTCTTTAACAGTTACCTTGAACTTGACCGTGTGTCTTCAGTTAAGGATCAAGACATATTGTTTAGTCGTAAGCAATCTTTGTGTCAAGTACGAACTTCGAATAATTTCCATTACAAAATTGTGGGCTGGACAGTTATATCAATCTTACTAGAGATTTTAAGCCCATGAGTCCATACTTTGGAAACACATCAAATTCTATGCACAAAACCAACGATGTCTCCTTATTACATAGTTATCTCCTTATTACATAGTTATCTCCTCCTACTGGTAATCTTGAATTTGAATTCGCTTCCAATCATTTTCATGGGTTATTTTGTCATCGATTTTCACCCTGTTTTCCCTGGTATCCAATCATTTTCATGGTTTCTTGTTTACCAGTACATTCATTTACACTTTGTGTCCCTTAGTATCCAATAATTTTTATGGTTTCTTGATTACATTCATTTACACCCTTTGTCTGAATTTCCATATATTGTCGCAAAAATGGCAAATTTGAAGCATTGTTTGTGAAGATATATAGTACACACTTGCCTACATCTCAAATTGCAAATATTGTACATCAATATCAGCTGAAACTCTAAAAAATAAATGTGGAACATAGGCAAACGCGTGCTCAATGGGTTTTCTCAAGCAAAATGTATGTAAAATTTCAATAATAGAATTGGTTATCAGTACCCCTTACTTGTTGTAAGAGGCGCAACTAAATGGAGTGGTCCTTCGGATGAGACCACAAAAACCGAGGCCCCGTGTCACAGCAGGTGTGGCACGATAAAGATCCCTCCCTGCTCAGAGGTCATAAGCGCCGAGCATAGGCCAAATTTTTGCAGTCCTTCACCGACAATGATGACGTCTCCATATGAGTGAAAAATTCTCGAGAGGGACGTTAAACAATATACAACCAACCTACAAGTGTATTATAGTTTACATGACCTTGTCCTTCATATTTATTAAATATTTTTAATATAATCATAGACTGAGTCAGCATTTTGCAAACTTTATTCTCTCTGCTCATTGATTGCAACTTTCAAACGAAAGACAGAGAGACGCGCAATGGAATACTGAGTCAGGTAATTTACTTTCGTTTTTAACAATTTCAAAAAGTAGTGAATTACACAAATATATCACTGTATAAATATATCACACGTGTTTCATGTCTGAAAAATCTCCTAGAAAAACTACTCGCAGAGAATTTTATCTAGAGCACTATAGGTACCGCCTGCAAGTTACAATGCCACACTTTCTTTGCAAGGTCGAAAACGAAATTAGATTATGGTTCCTAGAAGCTTTGAAAACATTTTCAAAATCTAAAATGTCAAGAGTTATTCCCAGGTCTGATGGATGAATAGCTGAAAAATCAGTTGTAGAAGTATATTTGGAAGATTGTTTTTTACCGTTATTGATCCCCGAGGTGTTCCGACCGAAATATCAACCGTTCGTAATTCAGTTAGTCTTGGAAGTTTATTAAATTTTTGCACCTAAGCCGTGCCATTAATTATACTTTCATTATACTAGTCGTTCCTCGGTGGTTAAAGATTCTCCTTCTAATGAATTTATAAACTGTTTAGCAATCACAGCTGGGACAAGTTGGAAGAGTTTCGACGCAAGGCGTTCAAGATGAGCGAAAGAAGAGTGACGCTTCTCCCCTATCGCCGAGGTGTTAATCGTATTAGTGTAATTTTTGTTGTGAGAAACGCCACGAAACTACCACGTAAACAAAAGGCACTAAAAACCCGAAAGACAGAGGCCCGTACGTGTATTGATATATTGGAAACAAATGGCGTGAGCTTGGAAATTATATGCCTTCTGTTGTCAACTCTCGTTGATTATGTTTGTCTCAAAGTTGCAGTACAGAATAAATTCAATTTGTCTTATTCTGTTCCAAATTCAAGATACACTTGCAGCTGCGGGATCTTTGATATAAGATCAGATATACAGAAATAGTTTAGACTTTCAATAAATGCATATGCATTATCCTTTTTTTAAATACATGACTAAAATAAACAAAGATTCGAAACATAATTAAAACAGTGTAAATCATTTGTTTTAAACGACATTGGAATACGAAATCCGGATACAAAGTGATGAAAATAATACAAAATCAGGAAACAGTAACTTTCATCACTTTGTTTCCGGATTTTTTATTCGAATTTTGTTTGAAGCAAATAATTTACACTGTTTTAAATTATATTTTGAATCTTTGTTTATTTCATAACTATTGTATTAAAAAAAGCTTCAGTATTATACGACTTCCTCTCTGTCAGAATTGGTGGTTAAACGTAACTTTTAAACAGGGGGGCAATGTGAAAAACAGTAGATTTATCTAGGAATTATTAATTTTCTAGAAAATTCATATATTTTGTTTAGAAATATTTTCTTTACATCTTGGATGCTCTGAAATATTTAGATGTTTATGCATTCTTTAAAAAATGCAGTGATTTCAATTTGTTACGAATTTCTCTTCTTCTTTTATACTGATTAAGGCTTGAACAGTTTGAGTTCCAGTCAATCAAACAACGCATATTGAGTACTTGGCCATACGTAAGTTCCCAAAGAAAATTTTCTTTATATATTTCATGTAAAAACTCTCTTTTTTCAAAACCAATTTTCCCTTTATTTGGATGAAATAAACACTATTTTGTTTAGAAATATCAGAAGTAACTATCATAATTAAAAATAATATGTTATGATGAAATTTTGCAGAGAGATAACAATTTATTCATGATGTTTATTTTTTATTTGAAAATTACACACACTTATATAAAGAATAAGTACCCCCAAATTTTACTTTCTGTTAAAATTGTCATATCTTTATAATATCTAATGATAGAATTGTTTAGAAATTATTAGATAATACCGTGAATGCTTTTGTAATCAGTGCTTTTCATTTCATCAAAATTGATCAAGAAAGGAATTCAGGATTATACTTTGAAAAGATTTAGTTTTGTATGAAAAATATAGCGAAAATTTTCTTAGTGGTTGATTAGTTGTATATTGTTTAATGTCCCTCTCGAGAATTTTTCACTCATATGAAGACGTCACCATTGCCGGTGAAGGACTGCAAAAATTTGGCCTATGCTCGGCGCTTATGGCCTCTGAGCAGGGAGGGATTTTTATCGTGCCCCACCTGATGTGACACGGGGCCTCGGTTTTTGTGGTCTCATCCGAAGGACCGCTCCATTTAGTCGCCTCGTACGACAAGCAAGGGCTACCGAGGACCTATTCTAACCCGGATCCCCACGGGACTTTCTCTGTGTACACTGACTCTGATTACAAATGGTTTACATGCATATATAAGGCCTAAGGTGCACTGTTATTATAAAAACAGGGAAAGACGGGCACCTTTTTAAGTATATAGATCTACATGTTTATCTTCTTTATCACCTCACCGATTGTTGCAGCTCATTGGTTAGAACGTTCGCTTGGTGACTAGAAGGTCGAGAAGGTTCGAGCCCCACTCGTGTCGTGGCCGCGACAATCCTACGTCATCAACATGGGAAGTGACTGCTCCTTCGCCAAACGCTAGGGATATGTACACGTGAGAATCGCGGGTTTCTCGGATGAGGCCCTGATTAAAGACGTGTTCCCGTGTCACTGTAGGTCACGATAAGGAACCCTCAAGGCCTTGAGCGTCGTGCACGAGTTTCAGTTTGTGGCACTTCACCTTTAGCTGTTAAAATCTCAATATGGGTGAAACATGAGACGTGACACACACAAAAACAAATAGTTGTCGTCTCAGTTGAGATTACTTGCAATGAAATCTATTTGCCTGGGAATTGTTGAAATGACTACCATTCAACATGTTTATGTTCGATAAACCTTGATTTATTTTCGATAATCTTGAAATTTATATTCGATAATCTTGAAATTTATGTTTGATAAATTTTGATCTAATTTCGATAATCTTGTTCTTAATATTCGATGATCTTGTTATTCATATTCGAAAAAGCTTGATTTATATTTGATAATCTTATTATTTGTATTCGATGAATTTTGATTTATATTCGATAATCTTTTTATTTATTTTTGATAAACCTTGATTTTATTTATATTATATTATATTTGATAATCTTGATATTTATACATGTATCTAAAAAGTTCGATTTAGATGTGATAAATATTGATACGTTCAATAAATCTTGATATTTATTTTCGATAATTTTGTTATTTGTATTCCATAATGGTATTATATATATTCTATAGATCTTAATTTATATTCGATAATGTTTTATTTATATTCGTTAAAAAAATTGTGATTCATATAAAAATCATATTCGATATTGTTGATTTGCAGATGCTAGATATAATCAATGGAATTCTTTGTAAAGGCAATTTTCATTGGTGTAAAAGGTGAAAGTAGGATTTGGCATCATTTTATTCGACCTCTCACGTAGCATCAACATGGCACATGGATTCGGCCGTATATTGACTGTAAGTGAAATGTATAATCTTAATAGTATTTATGTGACGTTTTCTACCTTAGTTGTATTATTTTTTAACAAAATGACACCATAGAATATAGTTTTTAAAATAACGGCGTCGAAAAGGTTTGTAGTATCACTACGAGAATTATTCGTCAAATTTGTTTATTTTTGACATCTAAAAAATTAGCTTCTTGACAAAATGCGATGTTTGACAGATCACGATTATATATATATATATATATATATATATATATATATTTATATATGAATACAGAAGATTACAGAAATATCTTTGATGAATTAAATAAAACGGGTTGTAGATGGAGGGGAATTCGTTAGTTTTATTATTTGCACTATCATCAATAATTTATCTAGTCAAACAGTCTACTCACTTGAAATAATTTAAAATATCAATGGTTTTTCGGTTTAGTACATATAGGACCGTTTAGTAACTATCTTGATACCTATTTAAACTTTTTACAAAACATTCTAGTTTTAAAGGGCATAGAATTATTTGATTAAACAACAATACAAGCTTTCTTTTAATGACCCTTATCTTTAAATAAGCCTGCATAGTATGGTTTCTAGAATACCACAAGTCTAATCTTTCTTTTATCAAAACAAGTTTTGTTACCAGGTTAAAGGGAATTAGTCATTAGTTTTTCAGGCACCGCCACATTAAAATTGTAAAATTTTATCCGACATGGTGAAAAGGGGAATAACTCAATTTTCTCTTTCAACAATTCAGAAGTCTGGTTTATTTTTTTGTATGATAATAATTAGTTGATTGATTGATAGTTTTGCGTCCCGTCGAGAATTTTTCACTCATACTGAGACGTCACCGGTGAAGGTGAAATACCACAAAATTAGACCTATGCTTAGCGCTCAGGGCCGTAATAGTGAAGATTCTTTAACGTGCCAACGCCTGCCGTGACACGGGACCTCTGGTTTTAAGGTCATATCCGAAATACCCATGATTCTCACTTCTAAAGGCCGAGCATTTGGCGAAGGAGCAATCACTACCTACTTTATCGTCTTAGGTTTGACGCGGCCATAACACGAGCAGGGTTCGAACTCCCGGCTAGGAGGCGAACGCTTTACCGCTGAGCTACCGCGACCGGTAATAATTGATAAACGATTATTTACTCTTTCTAGTGAAAAGGTGAAGATAACGAAGTGATCAATCCCATAACTCCTATAAGGAACACAAAAAGAAAAGAAAAAAGAAAAGGGCAAACACGGACCCTTGGATACACCAAAGAAGGGATCAGTTGACTAGGGAGAGTAAGCATCCCCTGTCGACCGGTTACACCCGCCGTAAGCCCTATATCTTTATCAGTGAAATAGAGTAATCTGTAGTCAGAATCAGTGTGCCAACAACGGCCTAAAATTGGTAACAAACACGTCAGACAGCATTTGCCCCAATGACAGGTTGTATTGGCAAACTAGATCATTATAACGACAATAGAATTTGCGAAATATTGACTTAAAACGAGACCAATGAAACCCCTGTTACATCGAATTGTTTGTCAGTAGCCTGCCTCGATTTAAAAACTGATCATACTCAGAACAAGCTCTTGCGTATCGAATCAATTGAGGGACATAAACACCATATGCAGGTGATAATGGAATATTGCTACATAAATATGGGATGTTGACGATGGAAAAGCTGAAGTCATAAAGTTGAGTTGTAAGTTTGCCGTAAATATCTATTTTCAATAAAATATCTAAGTACAAAGAAGGTGTGGAGGACTCTGTGGTCTCTTTTATTCGAGTACACTGGGATATATCGTGAGTGATTTAAAATAAGTATACAAAAATAATATTCAATTCAAAACAATTGGTAATTCTAATTAAATATTTTATGTGAAAAAGAAAGATAACTCTTGCTACAATTGATAATACCTGTAATGATAATTAAAACAACCCCCGTCTGTCCCATTGAATATTGAATATTTGGGCCTGAGAAATGAATGATTTTTGTTTGGTCCAAAGGATATGTAATTTTCGTACAAATATTTAATGCAGTCTTTTAATTAGCCAGAATTTCCTCTAATTCGCATAGATCAAAAAGATTGATGAAAGTATTTATATATTGAAAACACTTTTGACTTCTCAAATTAATAAAATTTCTGTAAAGCTGCTAATTTATGGTTACACATTCATAACAGGAGATGGACATTGATGTTTGATGTAATTGTAAATTAGATACATACATTCCGTTACCTAATGTACCTTGCTAATGATAAATGTTTTTGTTTTGAACATATTTTATTGATGAAATCAAAAGGATTGGGAACAAGTTCTGACAACTTACAAGTCCCTCTCCTAAAATATTACAATATGTCATGCAAGGTAATAATTAACAGGTAAAATGTACAATGATTAAAGGAATCTACAAGTTTATTCTATAAATTTATGAACAACTGAAAAAATATTTATATTAGTTTGCAGAGGCAAATTGACATTACCGCATAATAACAATTTTGTATCAATATTAACCAAGTCAAGCATGAAAAGGCGATTAAAAAGATTATTTCTAGCTCTGGAGTAATTTTTACAAGCAAAAAAGAGATGATATACATCTTCATTAAGATGTACAAATCAGAGTTGTTATTAGTGTTACCAATAATTGTTAATTAAAGGTCGAACACGCATTTGTGCAATCATTTGCACAAAAGCTTCTTCCGTGGTTTTTTAAAAAGTGGAGAACCCTGCAATACTAGAGTGAACTGAAATCACAGAGAACTGTTGAACGCTGGCTGGCGTACACTTATCAGAATCTTTCTCTTCACTTTTTCTGTTTGCACATGAATCATTTATATCCCCTCTCTCGAAAAAACTTTCTGTTTCGTTGTCATAATTTCGCTATGAATTATTAATATTTTTCATTACTCAAGACTCCTAAACGGATGTTATTGAAACGCCGTTGTACAACCTACAGTAGTGCAGATGGACCGTCAATTGACACACCCTATTTGAAGTGGTATTGCATTTGCAAAAATGAGTAGAATAATTTTAGATACATTTCAAGCGTAGCCGAATGCTTACAGACAAAGAAAATGATATGCAAAAGTAGACATCACCATGATGTTTTGTCTATAGATCTGGACGAATACGAAACAAAGACATCTGATAAGTTGCTGAATCCAAAAAAATTATCATTGATAGAATTACAGTTGAAAAACTTTTGTTGTTGAAAAACTGCAGGTATAGGGAGTTTGAGAGATACTGGCAAACTATTTATGATAAATTATGATTGTATTAAAAAAAAATTTAACCTAAGATTGTGTTCCATGCCCCCTTTGTTTTATATGTTTTCTTTCTTTCTCTCTTTCTCCTTCTTTATATTTATGAAAATGTCTTTTGCATATGAATATTGATGATATTATTGTGTAGTTTAAATTACATATATGTATATAATGTAAAAGTCAAATAAAAAATCAAACAATAAAAAAAAAAAAGTTGCTGAAGAAATTCAGAATAAAACATACATGCTCCAACGAAAGTCAACTCGTGGAATCAATCAAAAACTCTTGCTATATGAGCATGATTTTTGTTTTCACCAAGGCACCTTGGCTGCCTCATTGGTAATTACGATCATGTGACAACTATATGTATGTACTTTCAAACACGCTCATTTGGAAAATCTTGCAATGAAGAAAAACTATTCTTTAACAATTGGTGATTTTGAATTAATTGTAACTTTTACTAGGTGTAATTTTGAATTAATTGTAACTTTTACAAGCCCTTCCAAAATCAGTATGATTTTGATTACTCGGATTATGTAAAAACCATATTTTTTATGGTCCCACCACAAAGTGTTCGGGGCATATAGGTTTACCCTTGTCCGTCCTTTTTTCCGGACTTTTTTTTTCTAAATGCCTTGAATTTTTGTTTGCAGATGTATATTTATGAGTTACAGATCGAGTATGAGTTTTGTTCCGGTTCGTTAAATTTTGATGGAATTGTAATCCTTTAACATAGAAGAATTACTTTTACGACCAGTTTTCCAGACTTCTTTTCTAAACGCCTTGCAATAATATTGAACTGATTTTTGTATGCAGATGTATATGAATGAGTTACCGATCATGATGGAGTTTTGTTCCAGTTAGTTGATTTTTTATGAAGTTGACATCATTTTATGACTGTTAAAATATATGAAAGATTTTTGTTGAGTTCTTCATTGTACTAAATGCGCGTAACATACAATCGGAATACCACATTCAATGCTATACTTCGATGTGGTTCCTACATTTGACTTTACTGCAGGCGAGGGCATTCGTGTCGTACCGACACATCTAGTTCATTTCCCGCTAAATACACAATAATGGACATGGTGTCCGATTTTTCAGAAAATGAAAAATATTGAAATCAATGGTTCAGAGTTATATTTTCGAAAGCCGGTAAGAGACATGGTATTTAGTCTTGTCTTTAACTAAGTCAAACAACATGTCTCATTACTTTATCTTTCCAGAAAGTCTTAGATGACATTTAGATATATCGACGACGCTTTGTCTATTAAAAATAATAACTTTCATTCATATCTCGATTTGAGATATCCCTGTGAGCTCAACATAAAGGACACCACAGAGTCGTCCACTTCTGTTTCATACTTTGATATTTTATTGAAAGTAGATATTAACGGCAAACTGACAACTCAACTGTATGACAAACGGGATGATTTTAGCTTCTCCTTCGTCAACTTCCCATATTTATGTAGCAATATTCCATTATCACCTGCATATGGTGTTTATATATCTCAACTCATTCGGTATGCAAGAGCTTGTTCTGCGTGTAGTCAGTTTTTAAATCGAGGTAAGCTACTGACAAACAAGTTGATGGTACAGGAATTTCAACAGTCTCGATTGAAGTCAGCATTTCGCAAATTCTATGGTCGTTATAACGATCTAGTTCGTCAATACAACCTATCACTGGGTCAAATGTTGTCTGACGTGTTCCATACCGATTGTTAAGCCGTTCTTGGCACACTGATTTTCACTACGGATAGCTCACGGCGGGTGTGACCGGTTGACAGGGGATGCTTACTCCTCCTAAGCACCTGATCCCACCTATGGTGTGTCCAGGGGTCCGTGTTTGCTCAACTATCGATTCTGTATTGCTTGTAGGAGTTATGAGACTGATCACTGATCGTTATGTAAAACTTATACCGTACCAATTTTGATGCACCAGATGCGCATTTTGACAAATAATGTCTCTTCAGTGATGCTCAAACGAAATTCGTTATCATCACCTTTTATATTACAAAATAAGTTTAGCTCAATAACTTTACGATACATGGAAAATATTCTACATGCAATTTATGAAAGCTATATTTGGGTTCATGCATGATGTAAAAAAAACAAGACAAGGGTGTGGGCAGGTGGTAATGCAGTAGGAAAGGTTTCCACCAGTCCCATCTATATTCCTCTAGAAAAGTCAAAGGCATATGACAATATTTTTCCCACACAGTAACTCTGATCCAGACAGTGACATTTGGCGACATCCTTCCTAACAGTCAACGGCGTTTGACGATATTTCTCTTAAACAACAGGTGTGTGGCATCAAGGTGAAGTGAAGGGCAGCCAGAAAAAGTCAAAGTACTGAACCGAGGTGACGAGCAATACAAAATGTCACAAAGCTTCTAATGCTATATATACTGTATATCTATTTCCTTTCATTCATATGCTGCTGCTCCAAAACCGATCATATTTTATTTATCTAACCACCGTAGAAAGTCTAAAATATTGCCAAAACGGAGTTAAATCCCATTCAATCAACCAACCAGCCTATGCTGTCAGGGAGGAATTGGTGCCTTGAAGGTGAAAAAAGAAAAACAACAGGAAGCAGATCTAAATCTAATTTGATAATCAGATTGTTGTAAATATAAAAGTTGAACTGCCCTTGCATGTAAAAATTGCATCAAATCCTTTTAATTGATTTGCAAAACAGAGATTTAAGGTAGACGCAAGACCATTGTCTTGAAAACCATCAATGATATCACTCGTGTAAATATTCGATATTGATATATGTGTCAATTGATCTTGATCGAAGGTAGAAATAATTAGGCAAATCATGTGGACGAAGATATTAATAATTACATGAAACTATGATACGTCTGTACAACAAATCACCTTCTTGGAGCAATCCAATATTTTCTATAGAAATATCTTCTTTTTCTAATTTTCTTGGATTTTTTTCTCCTTTGTTCTCCTTATTTTCAGTATAATCAAATTTCTTTTCCCATCATACATTTATCGTTCTAAGGACATGATTTTGAAACTTGGATACCAACTGAAGTGTCATAGCAAAATGAAAACTAGAGATCGAGTTAACACCATACGGGTATTAATTTTTTAAGAAAGATTCTGAAATGAATGTACTCATCAGGCACCTTGGTGGAATTTTTAAAGATCCCAAAGATTTGTTTTCACGCTTAATAATATCAAACAAGAGGCCCACAGACCTTATCGGTCATCTGAATATTATTTTGAATTATCCCTAGCCGCAATAATAATTTTTCTGTTCTCTATGGGC
The DNA here is from genome assembly GCF_947568905.1 of Ostrea edulis. Taxonomy (NCBI): domain Eukaryota; kingdom Metazoa; phylum Mollusca; class Bivalvia; order Ostreida; family Ostreidae; genus Ostrea; species Ostrea edulis. The sequence continues at coordinate 52,779,802 of NC_079168.1, read as the reverse complement.
TAAATTCTAATATTCAGCAGCAGTATAAAACAAGACGTGTTCTTTCTTTAAAAAACCCACAATCTCCCAAAAGTGTTTATACTAATGAGAGACTTAACACAATATATCTTACATCAACACTATAAGACTATTTTGGATCCGACCTAAAATCAGAGCCCTTGGGTTGTGAAATTCAGTTTTGGTACATCCCTTTCTGCTTTTCCTATTTATACAGTATCAGCAAAATTCAAGAAGTATTTCAGATGATAAAGGCATTTCACTATGACCATTCTGACCCGAAACTATTACCAAAACCCCGTCCCTACCCCTGGGATAATGAAATTTACAATTTTGATAAATGACTACCTCTCCTTCAAAATATCCATTTCTTCCAATTTAGTATGGATAGTATTAAAGAAGATGTTTTTAAATGTTTTACACTTATGAAATTTACGATTTTGGTAGAGGCCTTGCTGCTGTACATGACTATGCATTTAGTTTTATTTTTAAAGATGAGCTGTTGCAGAGAATAAATGTTTTGAAAATAGGTTAATTTGTGGCAGGTTTTGTCCTAAGGCTCCGGTGGTGCAGGAGTCCTGAAATTTATTGTTTATATCACCCTTGCCCCAAAGATGCTTCATACCAAATATCAAAGAATTGGAAGCCAGGGTAGTTATCAAGATAAATTTTTCAATTGTTATATTTATATATTCAGTATTTGTATATGCTGTTTATTATAATTTCGTCATTTACATAATAAATGACAAATTTCAACAATTTTCAAATCAGATGGTGTTCAATTCAGATGATGTTGGATTTTGCCTGCCTCAAGGAAAAACAAAGCAAAGTCTGCTTGGCTATGTTTCTAACATCGGAATATAAATTCTATGCATTTGATCCTCAATCAAGTAACAGTGAAGCTAATTGTTAATCCAAACTGTAACTCTTTTTCGATGACAGTATGTGGATTTTCAAATTAGATTTAGACATTAACGGCAAACTGACAACTCAACTGTATGACAAACGGGATGATTTCAGCTTCTCCTTCGTCAACTTCCCATATTTATGTAGCAATATTCCATAATCACCTGCACATGGTGTTTATATATCTCAACTCATTCGATATGCAAGAGCTTGTTCTGCGTATAATCAGTTTTTAAATCGAGGTAAGCTACTGACAAACAAGTTGATGGTACAGGAATTTCAACAGTCTCGATTGAAGTCAGCATTTAGCAAATTCTATGGTCGTTATAACGATCTAGTTCGTCAATACAACCTATCATTGGGTCAAATGCTGTCTGACGTGTTCCATTCCGATTGTTAAGCCGTTCTTGGCACACTGATTTTGACTGCGGATAACTCCGTTTACCTGAACAGGATATAGGGCTCACGGCGGGTGTGACCGGTCGACAGGGGATGCTTACTCCTCCTATGCACCTGATACCACCTCTGGTGTGTCCAGGGGTCCGTGTTTGCCCAACTATCGATTCTGTATTGCTTGTAGGAGTTATGAGATTGATCACTGTTCGTTATCTTCACCTTTCATTTAGATCTGCTTCCTGTTGTTTGGGTGGGTTTTTTTTCACCCTTAAGGCACCAATTCCTCCCTGACAGCATAGGTTGGTTGGTTGATTGATTGTATGTGATTTATTGGCAATATTGTAGCCTCTCTACGGTGGTTAGATAAATAAAATATGTTCGGTTTTGGAGCAGCAGCATATGAATGAAAGGAAATAGATATACAGTATATATAGCATTAGAAGCTTTGTGACATTTTGTATTGCTCGTCACCTCGGTTCAGTACTTTGACTTTTGCTGGCTGTCCTCCACTTCACCTTGATGCCACACACCTGTTGTTTAAGAGAAATATCGCCAAACGCTGTTGACTGTAGGGGAGAAATGTCGTCAAATGTCACTGTCCTGGTCAGAGTCACTGTGTGGGAGGGATCTTGTCAAATGCTATTGACTTTCCCAGTAGAATATAGATGTGGGCCCGTGTTTGCCCAACGCTCTATTTTATATTGTTTGTAGGATTTATGAGATTGATCACTGTTCCTTACCTTCACCTTTCAGAGAAAAATTGCTAAAAACACCATTATATCTTTATCTTTTATAAATTGCATGTGGAACATTTTCCAAGCTATTGAGATAAAATTATTTTATGACTTCTCACTAAAAACTCAACTTTATGACAAACGGGATGATTTCAGCTTCTCCATCGTCAGCTTCCCATATGTTTGGAGCAATATTCCATTATCACCTGCATATGATGTTTATATCTCTTAACTGATTTGATACGCAAGTGTCAGGGATGCGTGTTTGCCCAATTCTTTATTTTGCATTTCTTATAGGAGTTATGAGATTGATCACTGTTAGTTATCTTCATCTTTCATTCAAGACTTTCTGGAAAGTTAAAATATTGAGACATGTTGTTTGACTTAGTGAAAGACAAGACTAAATACAATGTTTCTTCCTGGTTTTCGAAAATATCACATTGAGCCACTGATTTCCATATTTTTCATCTGAAAAATCAGACACCATGTTCATTATTGTATGTTTGTGTATTTGGCAGAAAATTTGAAAAATATGGTTTTGACATAACCCGAGTATTCAAAATTATACTGATTTCGGAGACTTTTAAAAGTTACTATTAGTTCAAAATTACCTGGTAAAAGTTACAATTAATTCAAAATCACCCCATGTAAAAGAATATCCAAAGATTTTCTTCATTACAAGATCTTAAAATGAGTGTGTTTGAAAGGACATTGCACAGTTGCCACACGACCGCAATTACCATTGAGGCAGACAAAGTGCCTTGGTAAAAACAAAAACCATGCTTATATAACATGGGTTTTTGATTGATTCCACGACTTGAAACTTCAGACCTTTCGCTGGAGCATGTATGTTTTAATCTGAATTTCCTCAGCAACTTACATGTACTACATGTCTTGGTTTCGTATTCGCCCCATCTACAGACACGGCATCATGGTAATATCAACTTTTACAGATTTTCTTTTTCAGAAAGCACTCGGCTACACTTGAAATGTATCTATAAAACTATTCCACACATTTTTACAAATGTAATATCACTTAAAATACGGTGTATCAATTGGCGGGCCTTTTGTAGTATTGTAGGTTGTACAATCGCGTTTCAATAGCATCCGTTTAGTAGTAATGGAACAGTATTAATAATTCATAAAGAAATTATGACATTCAAACAATCAAAGCTAGAGAGGTTTTTTTTTTCATGAGAGGGGATAAAAATGATTCATGTGCAAACAGAGAAAGTGAAGAGAAAGATTCTGATAAGTAACTGATTGCGTTACCCCCCCCCCCCCCCCCCCCCATAATAATACATGCGTGTCAAACTTATACGGTACCAATTTTGATGCACCAGATGCGCATTTCGACAAATAATGTCTCTTCAGTGATGCTCAACCGAAATGTTTGAAATCCGAAATAAAAATGAAGGTTTAGAGCTATTATAGGGAAAAACAGTGTGTCAAAAAAGTGGAGTCAAATTCGTCTAAGGATAAGAGCTATGCGTGAGGGAAATAATCCTTAATTTTGATATGAATTTCTAAATTTTATAACAGCAATTAAATATACATCCGTATTTTCAAGCTAGTAACGAATTACTTAGCTACTGGGCTGTAGAGACCATCGGGGACTAACAGTCCACCAGCAGAGGCCTCGACCCTGGGGTCATAATGTCAAACTTATACGGTACCAATTTTGATGCACCAGATGCGCATTTCGACAAATAATGTCTCTTCAGTGATGCTCAACCGAAATGTTTGAAATCCGAAATAACAACGAAGGTTTAGAGCTATTATAGGGAAAAACAGTGTGTCAAAAAAGTGGAGTCAAATTTGTCCAAGGATAAGAGCTATGCGTGTCTACTATATGAAAATTATCCATTCTAAAAATAGCATTAGATAGGTCATTTCTTGGAGCGGTGTATTTTGCACATGAGAAAAAGAAATGGTAAGCATCTTCTACTTTACTACAAGTACACAAAGTACTGTCAAATATGTTGCATCTAAATAAATCTATATTTAATACACAGTTGTGTCTTAGTCTCGTATGGATTACATTCCAATAGCGTTCTCCGAAAGAAAAAAAGTATGGAAGGTGCGATGTTTGGAGGCGTAAATTTTTTTTAAACGAGCTTAGTGTCGTAGATTGCCTTATTCCTAAGGGCAAAGAATTCCACTCACGTACCCCTCTTGCTACAAAAGATGATTTATTGATGTTTAATCTGCATTTAGGAATGCCATAATTTTGCGATTGTCTGGTAACGTAATTTGATTCAAGTGAACGAATATTTGGTAAATTTTCTTTCAGATACTCGGGTACCATATTGTGATAAATTTTGTACAGAGTTATTCTGAATTTTGTAAATGGTTCCCATCCAGTTTCGAAATATAGAGATTCCTGTGATGCCAATGATGTTAGTCCAGTAACTAATCTGCTGCTGCTAACTGTAGTTTTTCAAGTTTTTCACAATCTTGATTTGAACACCCATCCCATAATTCAGAGGCATATTCCAGCGGAGGTCTAACGAAAGTAGTATATAAAATAGCTAAAGTTTTGGAACTGATCTTGAACTGTGATTTTTTTAAGTAGTCCAAGTTGTTATAGGCATTGGCTAACCCTGTGAGATCATGTGAAAAAGTGATACAAAGGTACTTGTGTGTTGACATAAAATCTAAATTACAATTTTGAAAATGCAGACAAGGGTAATATGTATTTTTCTTTGTACTAAATAAGACGGTTTTGTTTTCGAAGGATTAAAAAACAACCATCGTTCAAGCCGAAGTAAATCGTTATTCAGCACGCATTGGATATTACCATAGATATTGGTAGAGCAATTCTGCAAGGAATTATTATCAGAGCAAAGCCTACATAAACTTGACATGTTTTCATTGACATGTATCAAAAATGAAAGAGGACCTAATATGGACCCTTGAGGGACTCCGACATGTAAAGGGTTTGAAATAAGAAATTACATTTTTATGCAATACCCTTTGAGTTCTGAAATTTGAGTAGCTTTAAACCCATTGTAATAAGTTACCACTCACTCCATAAGTTTGTAGCTTAAAAATGACAGAAAATAGTAAAAATGACTACATAGAAGACATATTTTAAGCCCTATAAGGAGCTTCCGGGGGCTAGCCCTGGAACCACTGGGGGCCTCAGTAACCCCCTGTCGCATGAAGTTGCGTCACTTAACCGCAATTCCTGGATATGCCCCTGGGGTGTGTCATTCGTTGAAGTCCTTCATAAAATGACAAATAAGGGCCTAGTCAAAAGTATTATACGTATAACTAACACTGAACACCCCCACAATTTTATGCTGATCATGTTGCAAACCAATCACAACTTATCGGCTTTCCGGAAAGGCCCGAGAATGTGCGATTGCTTATAGACCTAAAAGACCTAAGCGTCTACAGTGATGTAATGCCTCGTTCTTAGCGCCTCGTTCTGGAAATTTCCATAAACTGATTCAAGACTAAAATCACGGATAGAAGAAACGAACAGGCATATTCTATTCATTCAAAAATTATTTCTTCTGTAAGGTCAAATTCAAGCATCGATAAACAACGGATTTACTCCATATTTTATCATCTTAAAGGGACTGATTCACGATTTTCACTGACACATCAGGGATTTCTCAGTTGTCAAACTGTCTTCGTTACGTATTTGTACCCTGAAGAGGATCCCGTTAATATATATATATATATCTGTATATATATATATATATATATATATATATATATATATATATATATATATTATATATATATATATATATTAGGACTCCAACGTGCGATGGGACTCCAAAGTGCGATGGTCAGTTGGTCACGCCAAAGTTCGATGGTCTGCGCTAAACCCCGATGGTGTGACACGGCAAAGTGCGATGGTTCACACTCGTGCGCTAAAGTGCGATGGTCTGACACGCCGAAATTCATTGGTTTGTAAACGACACGGTGTTTTGCTACAGACTTTACTAACCGTGTGTTGTTTCACCAAACTATAAGTGCAAAATCCATGCACAAAAAATAAAAATAAGAACTTATTTCATTACCATCACGTTGTCGGGTTATTAAACACAAAATCTTCCAACGCGAAATCGTATAGAATGTTTTGTATTATAGCATACCCCCAGGAATTTTTAAAATGCGTGTACGTTAAATTAATAAATGATCATGAATTAAAGAATGTTTGGGCGAAGTAGATAGTTCGACAACAAATGTACTTTGTCGTTCTCACTATCCTCAACAGTGTAAACCTTGCCGTTGCTGTCGTCCATGTTGCATTTCTTCGGTTTTATTTTGAAAGACGTTAAGAATGACGTGACGTCACAAACATTACTGAACTCCGCACCATCGGACTTTGGCGTGGCCATCGCACTTTGGCGTCCGTAACATTAACAAACCATCGTACTTTGGCGCAGACCTACGCACTTTGGCGTGACCATCGCACTTTAGAGTCTTGCATATATATATATATATATATATATATATATATATATATATGGGTGTGTGTGAGTTCTATTTTTGGTAAGTTTTGTCTATGACATTACAATGGATTCTTTTAATGAGTAGACAGTATACAGTATAAATACGAATCATGAAAACATGATGCCAAACATTGATTTTATTGAAGACCATAAGAGGATTAGAGGTCATCTAAGGGCAAAAACAAGTCTGAAATCCTTTTTCACAGCAACGATGTGTTTGGTTCATCCCACAATCACTGGCACGGTGAAACCATAATGTCGCGACATGGCGATGAACTGGTCCTCCACCAAAAAAATACGAACCACCTGGGGAAATGTTTTTTTTTAAAAAGAAGTATAGGGATTGGAACAGCATATCAAAGAGGGAAAAGATTAAGTGTTTGTATGAATTATAATAGTTCCTGAAAATAAATCACTCATCTCTTCTTTCACTATGCATAAACATTTTGTTATTTTTCTGTTACGTTCATTTATGCCAATTGATCTCTACCAATTTTATCTTATGATCTTATTGGTTAAGCAAATTCTAACTTGTTAAAAGAAAGAAATTTTTAGGGAATAAATGAAAAAGAAGAAATATAAAAAGAGATTTTGTGGTTATAAAATACTTAAATCAAAATGCTTCTTGGGAACAAGTGATAAGGGGCATTGATTAAAGATACGTACTGCGTTGTTTTTTAAGTAATCCTCTTGGGTATCGACTGTTTTGAAACCTTTTACCATCACATGATCAAATATGTATCCAACCTCTGGATTGGATTTCGCACAGACACCTGTTTCCGGTTTATGAACGAGGACATTTCCGCAGCAGTAAGAACAGTCGGGAATTCTGTTCTTAAATGAGTCGGAAACTGGGTCTCTGAAGCCAAGGTCTCGTAGTATTTCCAAGTTCTTGGGGTATTGTGGAGCGATGTTTCCCTTAGAGAGAGTTGGGCTAGAGTTCAGGTCACCCATGACAATAGCTTTCCGAGTGCTACGGAACATCCTGAATAAGGCCTCAAACTCATACAAATTCTTTTCCTCATAAGACCTGAACGTGTCTGCAACTAGAAATAACAGTGATGTAAAACGCGTAGACTAATGTACTGCAAGAAAGTAACAGGTAGCAGTGGTAATGTGATCTGATTTCTTCATTTTTCTTGTTGTGTACATTGATTTAACAAGAGGCCCACAGGCCTTATCGGTCACCTGAATACTAGTGAAAAAATATCACTACTTCCATGGGCTATGAAATCTAGAAAAAAAATTCCTGTTCTGAATATCTAAGCTAAATTCTAATGTTCACCAATAGTATAAAACAAGATGTGTTCTTAAAAATTCACTGCCCTCAAAAGTGCATACACTGATGAAAGGCTTTAAGTAATAGGTGTATTAACATTAAAACATCAAAATATATTACTAATTTGGACTCATCCTAAAGTCATAACCCTGGGTTGTGAAATTCACCATTATTTGTACATCCTTTTCTGCTATTCTTAAGTATGCATTTAGATTTTATACAGTATCAGCAAACTTACACATAAATACTATATACTAAGTTTGGCCCCACCCTTGGGTCAAAACCTTACTCGTCAATTTAGTATCAATAGCACTACAGAAGATATTATTTAAGTGTTTTACACATAAACTCTATATAAGAAGTCTGGTCCCACCCTGGGGTCAGAACCCCTACTCCAGGGATCATGAAATTTACAATTTTGGTAGAGGCCTTCTTGCTCTATATCACTATGCATTTAGTTTTTCTTACATATGTGTGGTTCTTGAGAAGAAGATTTTGAAAATTGGTCTATTTTGGGAAGTTTTTGCCCCGCCCTAGGGCCCCTGGGGTGCTGGATTCCTGAAATTTACAAAACCCCTACTCCTGGGATCATCAAATTTACAATTTTGGTAAAGAACTACCTGTTCTTTCTAAATATCTCTTTAGTTTCAATATAGTATCAACAACACTAAAGAAGATGCTATTTAATTGTTTTACATACAAACACTATACAACAAGTTTGACCCCACCCTGGGACTAGAGCCCCTACCCCAGGGATCATGAAATTTACCATTTTTGTAGAGGACTTCCTGCTGTACGTCATCATGCATTTAGTTTTTCTTAAACATGTGCGGTTCTTGAGAAGAAGATTTTTGAAAAATGGTCAATTTTGGTCAGATTTTGCAAAGCCCCTAAGGCCCCAGGGGTGTAGGGTCCTCAAATTTACAATTTATGCCCCCCTTGTCCCAATGATACTTCATACCAAATTTGAAAAGAATTGGACTGGTAGTTATTAAGAAGAAGTTAAAAATGTTCAATTGTTAACGCACGAAGGACGACGACGGACGACAACCAATTGCAATAGGTCACCTGAGTTTACTCAGGTGACCTAAAAAAAGAACATGGGACTAAAAATGCATACCCTCTACGTATTCATCACCAAATTTCTCCGTTAAGTCGGTACACACGATCCTACCAATGTGATTAACCTACAACCAGAAAGTCCATAATCAATGTTCACAAAATGCGTGTCACGAAACTAGTGACTAAAACATCACATGGCGACCATTTCTAATTTCCTTTGATTGTAAGCATATTGTTAGAGTCTATCATACAATGATTCCCAGAAATGGCTCTCTAGATTTTTCATAGCATTATGGCCAAAGTTTGGAGTCGTGTTTGTGTAATACAACAGATCTCAAAAAGAGGAATACACGTAACACGTATTCACAATTTTATTGTTAATTTTGTTAGTTATAGATAATCCCAAATATTTCTGAATGAGCGGAACACGTATATACTTGCATTCTTATTCATGGCATAGTGTTGTTTTATCTCTATAGCAAGATTATGAAAAAGGCCACATGGAATGAAAATACATATGTTATATCTATCATCAATCACGGTTTTCAATTTCTAGATGTTTTATGTTTCCTTAAGGAGGTTGGGGACCATTTTGATATTTAGAAGTTCTTTGATATAATAAATCACTAGTTCTTAGATATATGTATGAATTATCTTAATTTTGTAACAGAATATTTTAATGTACACATTGATAGCAGGATAGCAAAACCCACGACCTACGTTAATAACTTAAAACTATTATTTATAATACAATCCAGTTTCAGAATTATTCAAATATTGCTTATTTACTTTCATTATTCATGTTGATAAAATGGTGGCATTTTTCTTATTTGTAGTGAAATTCCTATGCTGTATTCTTTACTGAAATCGTAGGATTATATCAAGCATTTATGTTAATAATGTGTACAGTTAACAAACTTCAGTTTTCAACTTCATCAAACGAAACGGTCGTCAAATATAAAACATACACCTTTTGACCACTTTATGAGAGACACTAAGTCGATAAGCTGTACACAAACAGAGGTTCGTGTTCTGCATCTAATGTTCCATCTCATAATGTCACTATTATTCACAAATTGCATGGTAACCAAAAGGAATAAATGTTTGCAAAATATATGCCTTTTGTGAAGACTAGAATGGACTCCAGAACATCCAGAGTTATCCATGCATCAAATTCATTAAGTCAGATGACCTATAAGCAGTAATTTTTCTGAACATAGAGAGTTGGAATCTTGTAATTTCAACTTACAACTATCTTGTCTTTAGTGGTAGTACCGTATAACCGTATCAACTGGGTTTTTTCCTTTGCTATTTTTGCGAAATTTTGCAGTAAAGTCACCAACGCAAAAAAGAAGCCAAAAATACGTTTGATATTGCATTTAAAATTTCCTTATGCGGGACCCCTCGAAATACGTAGGACTAAACTAGATTAACTCTTCGTTGCGTAATACCTAAGGCCTACCTCGCTGTCACCTGATATCGGAAAGTTGACCAGTGCTCAAGAATCAAAAGCATTCACACCCTGTGTCAGGAAATATGGCACTTCGTAGTGTGAAATCGCAAAAATTACATGTACATGTACCTATTTTGGAGATAAATCGCAAAACTTTGCACCCGCTGAAAATCACACAAGGCCCACAGGCCTTATCGGTCACTTGAATACTAGTTAAAAGTATCACTAGTCCCAAATGCTATGAAATCTAGAAAAAATATCCTGTTCTGAATATCTATGTTCAGCAACAGTATAAAACAAGATGTGTTCTTAAAACTCCAAAGTGCATACAATGATGAAAGGCTTTACATAATTTACTACTTCTATTAACATTAAACGATATGACTAATATGGACCCATCCTAGAGTCAAAACCCTGGGGTTGCGAAATTCACCATTTTATGTACATTGTACATCCTTTTCTGCTATTCCTAAATATGTATTTAGATTTTATACGGTATCAGCAAAACTTAAAGAAGTCCTTCAAATCCTGAAACCAAACCCTCACCCCCCTAGGATCATGAAATTTACAATTTTGGTAAAGGACTACCTACTCCTTCTAAATATCCATCTAGTTTCAGTTTAGTATCAATGACATTAAAGCAGATATCATTTATATGTTTTGCACATATACACTATATATACGAAGTTTGTCCCCACCCTGGAGTCAGAACCCCTGCCCTGAGGATCATGAAATTTACCATTTTGGCAGCGGTCTTCCTGCTCTATATCACTATGTATTTTCTTTTGTTTTGTTTTTTTTGTTTTTTTTACACATGTGCGGTTGTAGAGAAGAAGATTTTTTAATATTGGTCAATTTTTGGCAGTTTTCGCCCCTCCCCATAGGCCCCAGGGGTGCTGAAGTCCTGAAATTTACACTTTATGTCCCCCTTGTGCCAAAGATGCTTCATACCAAACTTGAAAAGAATTGGAATAGAAGTTTTCAAGAAGAAGTTAAAAATGTTCAATTGTTAACGCACGACGCCGGACGACAATTGCAATAGGTCAGGTGACCTAAAAACAATTATACGGTACATCACATGCATTATTGCAATACATTGAGGCAATCCTGGGGATTCGCGGTGTGGATACAAATTATGACGTCCGTGATATTGTATGCAGACTCTAAGTACGCTGTTTTGTTTATTTCATTTTTCAATAGAAAAGTGCATTATTTATTCAGGATTCATTATCAAAAAGAAACAAAACTTCTATGAAACATATGGAACTAAACTTTTGTGTCCAGTGTAATACCAAATACAACTTGATACCAAATATACTTCTTGCAATTAATTTCAGTTTGTACTTTTTGAAAGATTAATAAAGAAAAAACATACAACCATATTTACACCAATTCTCACATAATACTGAATTGATTTGACCCTTTTAACTCATTGGATATAATCATAAGACCTTTTATGACATGAGATTCAGTTTAAAATCATTTGAGCATTGGAAAGCCAATCAAAATATTGGACAGGGACGGACGTGACAATGATCAGAAAAGCTCACTTTAATGTTGTTAATGACTTAATATTTCTAGATTTCACAACCTCAACATCTAGGTAGCCTCGTTGTACAATCTCCGAGGACTTCTCCCGACCCATTTCGTCAAACTGATCGTTCGAATGGTACAGCCCACGTCCGTATTTCAGAAGTTTGTATTTGCTGAGTATGAGTAACCCTGTCGGATTGAAAGCGTGGGATGATTTCGTACATTGCATGAAATTATCGCTTTCTGTACCTTGAAATATACAACCAAGGCACGTTTCCGACATTCGTTGCATGATATTTTTTATCCCGCAAACGTCTTCTATACATTTGAATATTTTGGTTCTTTCATGTGTGAAATGGCATTCTTTAAATTCACAAACGTTGATAGTTCTCAAGATAGCGGTATCTTGTTCGTTGCATGGCGGATGAAATATCTGAGAAGCATTGTAGTATCCACTTCCATCATGGAGGAAACTGTACGCATATGGGAAGTTCGATGTTGTCTTTGTCAAAATGGCTTCCAGGTCTTTAGCATACCATATGCCCTAAATAGACATTAATAAAATCGTTTCAACAAACCGTCTTACATTATTTACATGTGTACCACTCCAATTAAACTTCACGTACTAAAAGTTTTCTCACTACTAATGAAAGAACTATCATCTAAGGTATTTGATTAAATATGACTGGAGTAGGCCTAATTAGTGGTATAATACTGATTATCTTCCCTTAATTCCCATCGCTAGGAAATATTCAATGCAGCGTTCAGTTTACCATCGACTTCGTATGACAAACATACTATGCTTTTAGGAAGAAGATAGGACGCTGTTATTGTTGTCTTTTTCTATAAAAGACAAAGACCGGTTACAGTAGTCTAGTGCTTAGAGAGCTCGCTTCACAGCCGAGAAGTTCGGAATGACCGGTTACAGTAGTCTTGTGCTTAGAGAGCTCGCTTCACAACCTAGAAGTTCGGAATGACCGGTTACAGTAGTCTAGTGCTTAGAGAGCTCGCTTCACAGCCGAGAAGTTCGGAAAGACCGGTTACAGTAGTCTAGTGCTTAGAGAGCTCGCTTCACAACCGAGAAGTTCGGAATGACCGGTTACAGTAGCCTAGTGATTAGCTCTCTTCACAGCCTAGAAGTTCGGAATGACCGGTTACAGTAGCCTAGTGCTTAGAGAACTCGCTTCACAGCCTAGAAGTTCGGAAAGACCGGTTACAGTAGTCTAGTGCTTAGAGAACTCGCTTCACAGCCTAGAAGTTCGGAATGACCGGTTACATTAGCCTAGTGCTTAGAGAACTCGCTTCACAGCTTGGATGTTCGGAATGACCGGTTACAGTAGTCTAGTGTTTAGAGAGCTCACTTCACAGCCTAGAAGTTCGGAATGACCGGTCACAGTAGTCTAGTGTTTAGAGAGCTCACTTCATAGCCGAGAGGTTCGGAATGACCGGTTACAGTAGCCTAGTGCTTCGAGAGCTCGCTTCACAGCTGAGAAGTTCGGAATGACCAGTAACAGTAGCCTAGTGCTTAGAGAGCTCGCTTCACCGCTGAGAAGTTCGGAATGACCGGTTACAGTAGTTCAGCGCTTAGAGAGCTCGCTTCACAGCCTAGAAGGTCGGAATGGATTCTCGATTCCTTCGCTGCGTCAAACATTTGACGTGTATCAAAGATACGGACTGTTCCTTGGTCACACGCCCGGAATTAGAAATGAAATTAGTCACGGGTCTTTCGAGTATGACCTTAAAAACGGAGGTCTCGTGTTATAGTGGGTGTTAGAGCAATGAAGAACTCTCTCACTGTTAAGACCCTGAGCGCCAGACATAGGTCAAAACCTAAAGTTGATGACGTCTCTACACGAATGAACAGAGGAACAACAATATAACAGAAGACATTAGTAAAAAGTTTAACTTTTCTATCATGTTTCTAACGCAAGACATAAATATGCATGTGGGGGGACAAGATTGAGCATACATTATTTTCTCATGGCGCGCTGTTATATTAATATATCAATCGAATTATTTTCTGAGTAAATATTGATCTGCTACAATCTTTCCCGACACCACAATCGCACATTGAAATTGAGTCTGTGTACTATATAAATCTAGATGAATCGCATATAAATCAAAATTTTCGTATATTGAATTGCACTCAAGCCAGGAAAATTAACACAACGCAGATGCAAGCGCCAGAGATTTAACTTTAATGGAATTTACTTATCTTAATTGTTAATGGATATGTTTAATGTTGTTTAAAGAAATATGAATAAGAGAATATAGTTATGATACCATGATTGATTGGTTGTTTTTACGTCCCGTCGAGAATTTTTCCCCTCATACTGAGACGTCGACAGCTGTATGAAGTGCCACAAATTTAGACCTATGCTTAGCGCTCAGGACCGTATCAGTGAGGGTTCTTAATCGTGCTAATGCCTGTCGCGACACGGGACCTTCGTTTTTAAGGTCATATCCGAAAAATTCGTGATTCTCATTTCTAAATGCCGAACGTTTGGCGAAGGAGCAAATCACTAACTATTTTAACGTCTTAGGTTTGACGCCGTCAAGGCACGAGCGGGGCTCGAATTCACGACCTCCCGGTTACGAAGCGAACGCTATACCACTGAGCTACCGCGACCGGTATGATACCACGAAGTTTAGAAGGAAAAATGAACATTTCCATTATCAGATCGTGAAAGGTTTGTCTACCTGCAGACACAACACATCGGACATCTCGTCTCTGTTCATCTCCTCAATCTGAGCATTTCGACGATTGATGTAGGGACAGGAAGTTGGGTGGTACGAATGCAGATTTTCGGGAAGGCACACGGTAGGTGAAAGGTCACAGTTGTAAGTAGATAAATAAGCAACAGATGACCTCAGTTCCTCATATTCCTCCTGATCGATAAACCCCTGATCCCACGCCATCACTGGACGCATGAAGCAGTATACCAGTGTTAATGCTATTCTTGTAAGTACAATCATTTTCTTTTTCTGAAAGTAAAACAAAATACATGTACATTTGTTAAATATAGACCAATATGATGACAAGATTCAATTTTCACCCCACCCCCTTTCATCTTGGTTACTCTAAAGGGGAATTTGAAGCTACTTTCGAAACACCGTTTTATTGTGCATTTACTAACTGTAGTCACGTGATGTCGAAGTTTTGATAGCCCTCGATACTTCCGATGCAGACAATACAAGTACAAGTATTTATCTAAGTGCAAGTATAGATTTTTTAGTAAACTGATACAAATGTATCATATGCTTTAAGTATTTATATCTTTTTTTCCTAATGACCACATAATCAAACTTTTCTAAAATGAAATATCTCATGCAAGATAAAGTTTAAAAAAAAAAAAAAAACACCTGCTAGAAACTACTGTATTATACTTTTTCTAATATGACCTTGAAGTAGACATGTTATTTGTACTTAACTAGAAAGCATCGTTACCTTTAGTGGTTGCTCATGAAAACATGTTCAGTGTTTAATAAAATGGTATTTATTTTTTACAAAGCTGGAAACAAAATATACTAAGTAACCTTGAATGGTCCAAATTTTCTCGTGGAGAATTTTAAGATTTGTGTGCAAAAGTAACAATTTCCGTTATTTATTGAATTATAGAAACGTTTTGATAGTTGCTATGAATAATGTTGAAGTAGCAGTTTCATTACATTGCAATTTTCTTCTCTTCGCTTTCTCTCTTTTTAAAGAATGAAAATCTTGTAAAATTATTAAGTCGTACGTAAATACGCAAGTTCTGAGATATCAGCTCTTATGTGATGGAGGTATGTTCAGTGTTCTGTTGAACAATTGGGTGGGTACAAAATGTATACATATATTATAGACTAGCTATGTAAATAAGGAGAAAAGTTATGAAAGCGTAAATTTTGTGTATATCAGCCATTGGTATACATTCAACTGACCATATGAAGAATATTTGTTTGAACTAGGCCATTACATTAAATATGAAATTATTTTTTATTTCCTCTTCTGTACAAGTGATACTTTAATCAAAGAAAGATGGTGATCATCGATTTTTGTTTGAGCTATTTTATTATCAAATACTCAAACTTAGTAAATGTGTGTGTCCCAGCAGATTGGGTGGTTGCATGATGTCTAATGATCATCCTTTAAGCAGTATATGAAGGCAGCGATAAGCATTTGTACACACCGCGTGTGGATGAAAATATGTTTTGCGTCTCACCGTGCGTAAGAGTTCCACAAAGGGAAAGAACTATTGGGCAACTCGGAAATTGCGTATTAGATTACCAACAAATTATCTCCCTTTCGTTTAATAAAATTTCAATCAATGAAATAAATTAGAATTTTCATATCGTGCATTTTCTACCAATCACAAAGGAGATGAAGTACATTGTCCGAAGAATGTAAAATACTCCAACTATATATACCGTCTTCATATATACCGTCTCTCAAGGAAGACGTCAATGAGCTCTCAAACGAGATACAATGTGCTGTCGAATGCTTTCTAGTCGATACAAGAGGTAAGTGGGAACATAGCTTAAACTTTACTTTATTTCATTTTGTGTCATCATGTTAAAGAAGTAATATCATGTTAAAGAAGTAATAAAATGATATTATCAAGATCCTGTCAAAATCTAAATAGGCTCGACCCTCCGAACCCTCTCCGTATCAAAATCATCGTTAAGTTTAATTTAAGTTGATTTACGCAATAGGTCTGTAGTTCCTCGTATCTTTGAAATATTCATGTTTCAATACAGAAAACAATACATATATCGACACAAGCGGTAAAGAATGACTGCAAATGATTTCTTTCAATTCGCTGACCAAATGTAAAGTTTGCATGAGCATAAGTATCAACGATGCAGATCAATTTCCTCATATATTGCCAACATTGACAGTGACATTCTTATCAGACATAATGACCCTAAGAAATCCAAGATGAGAAAATAAAATAATGGTGTTTGTTGACGACGTTTTCATTGCCAAGATCTCTCGACCATTTTAAATGTGCATCTACAACAAATATAAACATAGAATCTATGAAGGATCCAACAAAATATCTGTGTAGGCGGTCTTAGGGATCCTTCCGTCAGTCCTAAGGTTGCTTTTGGCGTGTTGATGTTTCTGACAACCGTCACATGTAGTATACAAGTCTTTAATATCTTTGTCGATTTTAGGCCACCACACGAATTAGCTTGCATTCTTCCAAGGTTATTACAAAGATCAAAGGAACGCCACGGTCGTTATTCTGCGATATACCTTCATACGTAATAATTGCTCATGAGAAAATTGATTCTCATCTCGCTTGCATTTTGCTAATGCAACAATAAAGTAGATGTCTGATAATGCAAATTTATAATCATAAAAATCAATCAATATATGTTGTAAAACAAATTCATAAATGACTAAAGAATATTTGACATTCAGTATAAACTAATCGTCTGCATTCCGAGAGCGATACACATTTTCTTGAACTGTGTATTCAAAGCAATTAATTGATATGATCCGTTAACATCAAACTAAATACTTGAAAAAAAAAATTCCAAACTAGATTTAGAATACCCCTACCATCTAACGTTTTTCGTCAGCAAAACAAAAACAATGTAAGCTCACTAAGCTGTTTCGGAAACTGCCATGACGCCACGTAACTATATAGGAAAACGATCGGCTGTATAGTTCTGAGCCGTAGTAGAATAGAAGTAAAGTTCTTGTTTTCGTGTATATTGCAGGGTAACACTCCTAGAATTCCCTACTTTGCAATCGAGTTACAGTAAGGAAAGCACACACACACACCGAAAATACTATCTATTACAATTAGTCTGCGTCCGTCATTGTGCTTTAACAATTGAATATTTTTGACTTCTTGTTCATAACTGCTATTCCAATTCTTTTCAAATTTGTTATAAAGCATATTTGGAACAAGAGGGACATAAATTGTTTCAGGACTCCTGTACCCCTGGAATCTCAGGGTGGGGCAAAATCTGTCAAAAATTAACGAATTTTCAAAACAAAAAAATCTTTTTCAATACCTCTGTTATTACATATGTATCAATACAGATGATGCAATATCCAATTTCATGTTAATTTTTGTTCCTTGATTATCAACTGAAGCATTATGGAATATACCTTGTTCACGTTATTGACACTACACATTCACAGTTTGTCATATTTACTTATTAAGTACAGTGTACACCCTTTTTTCCTGATGGTTTTCATGTGTTTTCTTCTTTAAGCATGCCCTTTCCAGTGATAACGACGATATCAACAGGAAGGACTGACTAAGACTAAAAATGACGTGCATGATTCAGATGACAGTCAACATGATAATGATTCGATGTTGATATGATATCGCCCATATCGACGAGACAGAAAACCTGAACATTCTGAATAAGATATTAATACGATATCGTCTTTCTTATGTGCAACCGCACCTATGTAAGAAAAAAACTGAATGCATCGTCATGTAGAGCTGGAACGCCTCTGCCTAAATTTTACGATCCACGGAGTAGAGGTTCTGACTTCGGGGCAAGGCCAATAATTTTATTTGGTGTTTATGTGTAAAACATTTAAATGACATCTTCTTTAATGCTATTGAAATGAAATTAAAACTAAATAGATATTTAGAAGGAGCAGATCGTCCTTTGCTAAAATTGTAAATTTCCTGATCCCGGGGGTAGGTGTTTTGGTTCCAGAGTGGGGTTAAATCACTAGAGTGGTTATTGTCTTTGTCATATGAAAGATTTATTCTTTAAGTTTGCTTATACTACTGTATATAAAAAAAATGCATATTTAGAAAAAGCAGAATGGATATACCAAAATTGTAAATTTCGCAACCTAAGGGTTCTGACTCTAGAATGGGTCCAAAATAGTCATGTAGTATTAGTATAACAGTCTTTCATCAGTATGGGCACTTTCGGGGGGCATCTGTGTTTTAAGAACACATCTTGTTTTACACTGCTGTTGAATATCAAATGCAGAACATAAATTTCATTGCCCATGGTGCTAGTGGTATTTTTATCTAATACTCAAGTGAACGATAAGGCCTGTGGGCCTCTTGTCAACATTTTTTAAAACTAGAATATGGGTTTTAATGATCAAATGTATTGTAGAACAATAAAATTTACAGCCACAATTTTTTTTCAGCACTTTTGGAATTTCCTGTATTATATAAAATATCTCCAGTACCGTGGTAGATTCAGAATATCACAAAATAAGAGTGTTGTTTTCCTGATATTATTTGTTTTTAAACTCAAAAGAAAATTACGAGTTGTCAAAATCAGAGAGAACAAAAGTAACTCACTTTCATTCGCTGCTGTACCCGGATTGTTACGCTGTTAAATACGTACATATGTAGAATGGTAGCGATTTATGGAGGATTTGTTTCCATAACGAGAAAATCAAAGAGAAAACAAAACTTGCAAAGGTTTTAAGCCAGCAAGTAACTGTCCAAAAAACCCGTATTTCACTGGTGGGAACAATTCAGCGACGATAATCAAATTCCCATGGATAGTAACGTTACTGAAGGTTAATAACAGCTAACAAAGTAACGTTACTGAAGGTTGATAACAGCTAACAAAGTAACGTTACTGAAGGTTAATAACAGCTAACAGAGTAACGTTACTGAAGGTTGATAACAGCTAACAGAGTAACGTTACTGAAGGTTGATAACAGCTAACAAAGTAACGTTACTGAAGGTTGATAACAGCTAACAGAGTAACGTTACTGAAGGTTGATAACAGCTAACAGAGTAACGTTACTGAAGGTTGATAACAGCTAACAGAGTAACGTTACTGAAGGTTAATAACAGCTAACAAAGTAACGTTACTGAAGGTTAATAACAGCTAACAAAGTAACGTTACTGAAGGTTGATAACAGCTAACAAAGTAACGTTACTGAAGGTTAATAAAAGCTAACAAAGTAACGTTACTGAAGGTTAATAACAGCTAACAAAGTAACGTTACTGAAGGTTAATAACAGCTAACAAAGTAACGTTACTGAAGGTTGATAACAGCTAACAGAGTAACGTTACTGAAGGTGATAACAGCTAACAGAGTGGCGTTGCTGAAGGTTAATAAAAGCTAACAAAGTAACGTTACTGAAGGTTAATAACAGCTAACAAAGTAACGTTACTGAAGGTTGATAACAGCTAACAGAGTAACGTTACTGAAGGTGATAACAGCTAACAGAGTGGCGTTGCTGAAGGTTAATAAAAGCTAACAAAGTAACGTTACTGAAGGTTGATAACAGCTAACAATGTAACGTTACTGAAGGTTGATAACAGCTAACAAAGTAACGTTACTGAAGGTTGATAACAGCTAACAAAGTAACGTTACTGAAGGTTGATAACAGCTAACAATGTAACGTTACTGAAGGTTGATAACAGCTAACAGAGTAACGTTACTGAAGGTTGATAACAGTTACAGAGTAACGTTACTGAAGGTTGATAACAGCTAACAGAGTAACGTTACTGAAGGTTGATAACAGCTAACAGAGTAACGTTACTGAAGGTTAATAACAGTTACAGAGTAACGTTATTGAAGGTTGATAACAGCTAACAGAGTAACGTTACTGAAGGTTAATAACAGTTACAGAGTAACGTTACTGAAGGTTGATAACAGCTAACAGAGTAACGTTACTGAAGGTTGATAACAGCTAACAGAGTAACGTTACTGAAGGTTGATAACAGCTAACAATGTAACGTTACTGAAGGTTGATAACAGCTAACAAAGTAACGTTACTGAAGGTTGATAACAGCTAACAAAGTAACGTTACTGAAGAGATTTTGACCTTAAGTACATCATTTTATAAGGATTTTCCCCAGCCATTTCCTGGTGTACAGTTGCTATGTTACGAATTTTGAATTTGCCGAATTTGACACCGTGACGTTAAAAATAAAACGTGATGCTAGTTTTTGTATGTATCGCTGAATTCGAAATTTTCAACAAGACACAATGTCAGAATCATTCCCTCTGGAAATATAAGGTGTAACAAAAGCATGTCTTTTAAAGGAAGCCATTATTGTTTTCTTTGTGTAGGAGTGAATATCTATACTGAATACATGTATTTATGATATATCTCCTTACTGCCAATGGATTTAAAACAATGAATGAAAATCAAAGGTACATGTATGTGAACGTTGTAAAAGGTGCGAAACAAAAGCATCTTGAGAACTTTAAAAGCATGGAAAAGATGGAATTCTTACAAATATACACAGGGGTATTTACAGTACAGACTGGGAGAACCATCTACTATATATGAATAATTTGTCATCCCGACAAATAATTCAAATTTGATAATATTTCTTTCATGTCGTCTTTTATGGGAGACGATACAATTGGCATTTCTTTCTGTCTCCAGACTTTGTATTTCCTCTCAATTATCTGGTTGAAAAAATGGTGAAAAATATATGATGTGAAAATTTACAATATTTTTATTGGTTGAAATGCCATGAATGGCAAGGGGGATAATTAATTTATGATATACAACTTAACAATTTTACAAGATTTGCAATCTTTAAGAAATGAAAGAAGAAAAAATAGATAAAAACAATTTACACAATCTTCTCTAACGTTGTTCATTCTTTAAGCCACCTTTAAGAGCATTTCTATATTTTGATAGTTATTTACATCAAGCTTTCATCGGGGGGAGGGGGTGTCCATACATGATCATTAAAACTTCAATTTTAAGGTTAAAATTCTCTTTCATACTAAATTTCCATAAAACCATGTCCTTGTGAAAAGTACAGGACTCGTATTCTTATGTGACAATTTCCACGCCTGAAAGACTCGCAACCTAAAAAGTTGCATTCACGCACATGCTGTCTAAGAAGTTAATGGAAATTTAATATATGTGTGCAAAAAAGGTACTTTGCACTAATTAACTTCCAGTACCCGTGTATACATGCATCTATTTCAATGTATAGTACATGTATGCCTTTTTAATATTTCTCGTTAAACCTATGGTGTAAATACATGTATAGGTAGTGATTGCTCTTTCGCCAAACGATTGGCATGTAGAAGTGACAACACGGCTCCTTCAAAACAGAAGTCTGTATCGCGGTAAGCGTTGACATGTTAAAGAACCCTCACTGGTACGGTCCTGAGTGTTAGGGTACTTCACCTACAGCTGATGACGTCTCAATATGAGTGAAAAACAACAAACAAACAATATTTCTCATAAGATTCTTCGTAAGCTATACCTGTACATTTGTTCAATCAGTCACGTAGTACTTAGACATGTATATCTCTGCTCTACATATTAAACATCCGGTCAATAATGTGTTCTATTAGAGCCACCTTGTCTGTCATTGGAAAACTGTACCAATTCCTTTCCCATAGACCTCAATACCAACCTATGTTCCTCTCACTAATTAAATAAGTTCATTCCAAGTGCTAATTAAAAACCCACAAAAATTATACTTGTATTTAATATATATATAGGGTCCCGTTGCTTTTATAGGTCATATTTGTACTTTTGTACAACACCAAGCAAATTACACTTTTCATTTCAAACACACGCCTACCATGTTAATTTCCTCAGTCATTTCTCGATTTTGTGCGATATTTTTCATCTTGACAATTAATTTTAACTTCTATAATATTTCTTTCAACTTGATTCCCAAATAATTTCACTCTTGATATTAGCCAATCACGGAACACCTAGATATTTATTCCTCTGCTCAATCTTTACTGTGTCCCGGGTTACGCATCTGGGAGTTTGGTACTCTAATTCCATAAACATCAGGGGCTTGGTAGACATACTAAGCATTTTCGCAAGACAAGTACCCGGTTCAGTAATGAGAGTAAACGAATCGGACAATCGGGTCGCGAAGATGAAAACGTACATGTATGTACGTAATAGAACTTTTTTTTCTGTCTTTCTTCAAATTGTAATAATTTGCTTTCGTGAGAGTCCAACAGATTCAAAATGAAAAGAAGCATGTTTGTTACAGAATGTATATAATGGTAAAATCACATTTTATTTTATAGATATTTGTTACATGTAATTGATTTATTATATCGTGTAGTACTAGGCTAGAGTTACGAATTAAGGCCCCATTTCAAAACAACTCCGAACAGTACACTATGAACCCGCTTGAAGTGACGTAAAACCAGTCCACTGATATCAATTACTCAAACCATGAATGATGCATGTGGACGTTATATATATATAAATATATATATATATATCTGGCGTCACTCAATTGCGGACTTAATTTAAAGTTATGAATACAAAACCAGCATAAATCTTTTTAAATAAGTTTTACCGATTATTACGATTCTCGTGCCCTCCTTTCTCTTTTCCATTATTTTTTCCCCAATTACACAGTTTCAATGCTTCCAATTTCATAAGGGAAAAGACTGAAATCATTCCGTATTTAAATCTACCTCGGGGAGTTGCAAACCGTACTTACCTGTATCACGAATCTCAGTGAGGCATCAGACACCGGCGGCCAGTCTTATCGACAGGTATTGTCAGCTGGGACCACACTGCACATTTAGCCGGTCAATCTTATTCACCACTTCTGCCCCTACATGTATCTGTAAAAAAAAATATCAATAAAATACTGCATATATTTCTTAGTTACAGACTAGGATGTTTCCTCGAACACCTCTGCCTATGGATGATAGCAAATACATGTGTGTACAGTGTTTATAAAAATATAGATATACATGTACATGTATACAGAAATATAGGTATACTTGTAAATAGCTATAGAGTTATACTGTTTCGATTTCTCGATGAAAGCACTGGTCTTTCAGTTTGTCATAAAGGCCTATAAATATCCGAGTTATTGGTAAATGTAAATTGAAAGTACCTAATTCTTATTTATATTTTCAGTAATTTTACTTTAGAAAAGAAATTGAATATTATTTGTGTCTTAAGGCATTTAGAAAAATAATTATATTTCTTGGAATTTTGGGCTCAAATAAAAGTTTTAATCTGAACTAAAATCTACAGCATTGCTGTAATCATGAAATGCAGGCCAACAAATGATATCGACATGTTGCAGAGAGTTGGGGTCTGAGTTCGAACATCGAAGAAGGAATCGAGCCAATGTAACTTAGATGTAAATCTGGAGTATCTGAGTTCATTGAACAAAATGTGAGATAAAGTGTCTACACTTTCTCATGACGTAAAAGGAACCTACATTACTCTGTTGGTTTATTAAAGAGGAGTGTCAAACAATATGTTTTCGTAATAATCTGCTTACCATTAATTTGCATCACATAAGAGCTTGTTGGTTTTTTTTTATCAATTACATGTATTTAATTTTTAGATATAAAAAAAATCATTTTCATTTTCTTATAACAGAAAACCAGCTTTTGAATTTCAAAAAAATCGAATTTTTATATGAAGAAATCAATTCTATGATATCAAAAGATGTAACATACTTTCTTACATGTATATTAAAAATTCATTATCTGATATGACAAAAATAGATTTTTCGATAACTGAAAATGCTGATATATTTTTCATATCAGAAAATATTTCATGATATCAAAGATTCTATATTTTGATATCAGAAAATCCTTTTTTGATATGAAAAATAGATTTATTCGCATGAATTTGCGATTTAAAAAAACCCAAGATTATCTGATTTAAAAAAATTGTTACTTGTATCACAAAATAGAATAATTGATATCAGTAAAAGGTTATTTGCGATATGAAAATGCCTCAAAATGCTAAAACGGCGCCGAATCCGATGTTGTTAACAGGATGTTGCCTTATTAGTTCTAAACGTTAGCATCCACGCGTTTGATTGTATATATCTCATAAGGAGTTGGAGGGCAAATCTCCAAGTCGTCTAATTTAATTTCTAGTTCCCATCCTAATGTTATCAATGAATTATACATATTTTCCCTGTTTCTATCTTATATCATGTCACTGCGTTTACTCTTTTATTCAAACTTACACCTTTTTTCCAGTGATACATACAAAATATTACCATATATGTTATGTAATCCATTTGTAAGTGGCCTCTCTCGCTGTTTTCAAACTTGCTTACTTTTTAAAAATGTATTCTAATTTCGGATGTATTGTACAACAATGTATGACTTCAGTAGTCTGGTCTATTCCTTTAAATTTTATTTATTAAATTTTTAATGTTTTCTTTTCTTTTATTACATGTATCTGATGAATAGAAAAAAAATTCTAGCAGGCATGATTGTAAAGCTACCTTAGGACTAAGAAATGTTTTAAGATATACTTAAGTAACGATATAGTAGTATTCATAACAATTTCATGAAACTGTTTCTTTAAAAAATATACAAAATGTTTGTGAAAAATAAAGGAAATGATTTAACCTATCGCATAATGAACTTCATAAATAATCTAATTAAAACAGAGTTATTGCCCTTGGATCCAATATCTTAAAACATATAATTAATAATTCATATATATCTTAGACCTTAGAAATGTTTTGTGGACAACAAGAATATATACAACTATTTAAAAAAACTCCTACAAAATCTATGTTCCTGTCATGCATAAATCTTATTAAATCCTTGACTTTGCAAAATCTTATGACGTCACAGGAGGGTGGAACTACGTTCAGAATAATTTTAATTCTAGTCGCGTTTTTAGAACGTATCTAAACTTGGGGAAAATACATAAGAATTTGTCTTAATCTTAGGACAGCTACTGGGGTATCCTAAGTTGAACTTGGATGGAAATGGCAGCGCCCATTCAGGCTCGTCTGTTGAAACATCGCTTGATGTTCTGCATATCAACATAAGAAACATAACACACAAGACTGATTCCTTATTGCCCATTGTTCAAGACTTTGACAGATTATATTTGACTGAGAATCGCTTGGATTGAAACATTAGTAATGGTAGTTTGAATATAGAAAGGCCCAATGATAGATTTAGGAGATTCACAACTCCGTTTGGGAAGATGTAATGAATATCATTTCCAACCCTGTAAGAGTTTGTCGTAGATATGATTTAGAGGCTAGTAATACAGAAACTTTTTATGGATTGGAATACCACCTCTTTGTTTTCTGTGCTTCTGTCCATAGCCTGTTTCTTCCTTAGGGATAAATCCACCCATGACTTATCATTTGGAAACTAGATTGTTATATATTATCGTTATATAACGACCATAGAATTTGCGCGAAATGCTGACTTTAAACGAGACTGTTGAAACCCCTGTAACATAAATTTGTCTATGAGTAGCCTGCTTCGATTTTAAAAACTGATCATACGCAGAACAAGCTCTTGCGTATCGAATCAGTTGATAGACATAAACACCATATGCAGGAGATAATGGAATATCGCTACATAAATATGGAAGTTAATGATGGAGTAGCAGATATGGAAAACTCTGTGACATCTTTTATATCTCTAAAACATAATTCCTCGCATCACAAATACTGATTTCAAATTACAACATTTGAAATTCCTCTAAGTCTAACTATTCTCTGCCCAAATGTAGATTTGAAGTTTTTAACGATTTGAAAACTGGCCACACGCAGAACAAGCTCTTGCGTATCGAATCATTTGAGAAACAAAAACACCTAAAGCAGTCAAGTCTTTGAATCATTGACCAAATTCCAATTTTCATACACAATTTCAAGTTATCAATTTAGATTTTTCTTTTTAGAATCGGTAATTTGTTTGGGAAAATGTATCAACAATATGAATGGATTACAACATCTGAGTTAGTTCCAAGTTTTTACTATTTGTATCACATCTGGGGCATAAATATTGACAACATTTTAGACGAAATAGATATGGTTGATAGACTATTGCTTTTAGTCACCCATATATTATATATCACGAACTAGATAGAGCTACACTTTATTTATGGTAACATTGAACCCGATCTAAAGATGACCGATCGAGTATCGTTTGGTAAGTTCTACATGTTCTAGTAGCCTCACTTTATTCCCCAGGGACCACAATTTGAACAAATTTGAACCTGAACTACCTGAGAATGCTTGTATATTAGTATGAGTAATCATGACCCTGTTGTTATTGAGAAAATTTTTATACTATTTATCCCATATAAAACTTTGATCTCCTATTTTAACCCCCTACCCCTGGGGGTTATGAATTGAATAAACTTGAATCTACACTATGTCGGAAAGCCTTCAAGTAAGTTTAAATTTTTCTGACCTAGTAGTTCTTAAGAATGTTTTTAAATGACCCCCGCCCTATTTTTTTTTTTATACATATCTCCACTTCAAAAAGCGTGTGGCACTTCATTTGAACAAAGTTAAATCCCCTTTGCCCAAGCATGTCTTGTGGCTGAAATTAACCCTGCGGTATTTGAGAAGAAGTTGAAAATGTTACAAGTTTACGGACGCACAGACGGATGCCGAACGAAGCTCACTTGAGCTTTCATCTCATGTGAGCTAGCAATAATAACAGGGACTAATTTCTGCATAATTGGCTTCGGCTGTAATGATAGTAAGCAATTTATCCCATGCTTTCAAATGAGACCCCCACAATAATTATACTCATCTTTTATGCGTTATTTTATAATTGTATGCCTGGTACAAATTAAACCGTAGACACAAAATTCAATCCTAATGCGATATAATAGTACTAATATTGTCATCATATAGGATTGAGTTATGGCTTGTAATTTTACAAGCACTAAATTGTAGATGCATGATAAAATCCTCTTTTTTTATTGGAGGAGATTCTCCCAAAATACGTCACAACATCCCACAAAAATTCGTTGAACACAAAATGACCCCACCCTTGGACTTAGACATTATTTGGTCATTTATACAGAGAACTGTTTATCGTAGTGTGAAGCCCGCTTCGTGATGTATGTACGTGGCATTCGTCATAGGAAACTCACCCCTTATATTCTTTGTTCTTTATTTTCTGAGTTTCTATACCACGTGTGACGTGTAAACTTTTGACTTCGGATCACTTCCGTAGCATATTGTGAACAAAGAGACATTGATCTGCAACGTGTGCATCATACATGATGATCATTATGTTTGATTGTACATTACTGTCTTTACCTTGTTCATTTCATCGTATATTCTTTTCCGGAGTTGATAAAAGGGATGGGCATTAAGTATAAACCCTGTTTGTAATGAACTTTAATTCTCCAAATCAAACTGAAATTGAAAATAATGATCTCATGAATTATTGTACATAATGTAATGATTTAGGGCCAAAGGATTGAGATTAGAAACATTATGTAATAGACAGAGGGCAAAAAGATTGGGATCGGATGCATTATGTAATAGACAGAGGGCAAAAAGATTGGGATAAGATACATTATGCAATAGACAGAGGGCAAAAAGATTGGGATAAGATACATTATGTAATAGACAGAGGGCAAAAAGATTGGGATAAGATACATTATGTAATAGATAGAGGTCCAACCGATTGTAATAAGATTAATTATGTAATAGAAGATCAACGGATTGTGATAAGATGAATTATGTAATAGATAAAAGATCAACGGATTGTGATAAGATGAATTATGTAATAGATAAAAGATCAACGGATTGTGATAAAATGAATTATGTAATAGATAGATCAACGGATTGTGATAAGATGAATTATGTAATAGATCAACGGATTGTGATAAGATGAATTATGTAATAGAAGATCAACGGATTGTGATAAGATGAATTATGTAATAGATCAACGGATTGTGATAAGATGAATTATGTAATAGATCAACGGATTGTGATAAGATGAATTATGTAATAGAAGATCAACGGATAGTGATAAGATGAATTATGTAATAGAAGATCAACAGATTGTGATAAGATGAATTATGTAATAGATAGAAGATCAACGGATTGTGATAAAATGAATTATGTAATAGAAGATCAACGGATAGTGATAAGATGAATTATGTAATAGAAGATCAACAGATTGTGATAAGATGAATTATGTAATAGATAGAAGATCAACGGATAGTGATAAGATGAATTATGTAATAGATAGAAGATCAACGGATTGTGATAAGATGAATTATGTAATAGAAGATCAACGGATAGTGATAAGATGAATTATGTAATAGAAGATCAACAGATTGTGATAAGATGAATTATGTAATAGATAGAAGATCAACGGATAGTGATAAGATGAATTATGTAATAGATAGAAGATCAACGGATAGTGATAAGATGAAATACATGTATGTAAAGGGATTGGGACTAGATGATTTGATGTACAAATCAAATTGACCAATTTTGTCTATTGTTTGAATAAAAGAGAAAATGTATTAATTTCTCATTATAGAGGGAAGCTTTACACAGCAGTAGAACAAGTGTGTTCACAATGTGACGTTTTTCAATTTCAAATGTGTTAAATAATTCAAATCTGTAAAAACTACACTCGCATGGAAAGTTTTGTTGAAAGTTAGAGCGCATCATGGAAAGTATATTTACCTTTTGGTTTTCCCTTGAAGCCCCCACCCCCTCCCCCTATACATCCATGAAATTGAATAACCAATTTAATTACATGCATATAACACAAGATAGATTAGATAAATATATAGATAGATGATGGACGGACGGACGGACAGACAGACAGACATTACGTTTAGTTGTAATACATACATAAATACAAAATGTAGATGACGCTAACATGTTTTATTCACGTCAAAAAACGTTATATGTATGTTTACATAAGGGACGAGTTCCGCCTGACTCCGCGCAGACATATACTTCTTGTTTGATGTAGGTAACAGATGTGATACTTATGTAATGAATGGTAACCTTTTATAACATAGAATAAAGAATTAACTTTCTGCAACATCATAGAAAATATCTCTTTCAAAGGAGGCTCCTAAGCAATATTAAAATATTTTCATGTTGCAAAATCTGTTCCATTAGCAAATCTTCTGAAAGGATATAGATTATATATTTGATGGTCAAAACAATGTCAGCGTTTTACGAACACGTGAGTAACCTCTCACAGTTTACGTATACGCATGTCCCACTTTTAGACATCATCATATCCTTTCAATGCCAAATTTATCTTCAAATGTTATTGATTTTTCAAACAAATATTTCTTAAAATGTGATTTGGGAATTCAATGATGACTATTGAATGAAAATCTAAAAAAGTTTCTTTGAGTATTAAGTAGTATTTATTAGGGTTAAACCATTTCATCTAACTGATGTTTTAAAATACTAGTATCCTATAATATGATTCAATGTTTTGTAACAAAACTAACAAGTGTCTTATTTACTGTTGTCTTAACTCAACATCAGATTCAGAGTATGTTATTGAAAATAATTAATTTTCTAGCGTGGTAATTTTTATAAAATCGTTGAAAAAGATGCCGAGAATTTCCATTAATTTTTTTTTTTTAATTGAACCTATGAAACTTCTATTAATCTAAGATCCGTTTTAGTATTTTGAGACATTTTCATATAGTAAATAACTTTTTCATATCATACATTTTATCTCCTGATATCAGAAATCTTTTTTGATATCAAATAATCTAATTTTTTTTTATCGCAAATCCATTGTATTTTCAAATGTAAGAAAACATATTTTTGATTTCAATAAATACGTTGCTGATATCAGAAAATAGAATATGATATCATAAAATAATTTTCTGATATCATGAAGTTCAAAATGATTAGCATTTTCTGATATCATAAAATATATACACTTATGATTTAACAAATTTTGCCAATAAACTCCGAAACGCTTGCTCCAGAGTTACTGCTTGCACCTATAATATTGTTTCATATGCGAGGTGAAGTCCGTAAGCTATCAGTACTTGATTAGTAAATTTCGTAAAATGAATTAAGAACCTACTTTCGTTTTCGATTGATTGAATATTGTTTTACGTCTCTCTCGAGAATATTTCACTCATATGGAGACGTCACCACTGGCGGTGAAGGGCTGCAAAATTTAGGCCGTTGAGCAGGGAGTGATCTTTATCGTGCCACACCTGCTGTGACACGGGACCTCGGTTTTTGCGGTCTCATCCGAAGGACCACCCCATTTAGTCGCCTCTTACGATAAGCAAGGGGGTACTGAGGACCTATTCTAACCCGGATCCCCACGGGATTTCGTTTTCGATAAACTACCCTGAAATAGCTAAAATGAGAGTAAAGTGGCGGATCTAAGCCAGTTTTCTTTTTCTTTTTTGTTTAATGACAACTTAAGATATTACGATATGATGTTAATCCGTTGTTAATTGATGCTTGATTTTTATCTTACTGAAGAAATATGTTTTGATAATTGTTGGATGAATAAATATGCGTTTCTTAAATCAGTGATTTTAGTCAAGTGATTCAGTTTTATGGAAATTTCCAGAACGAGGAGAGGCAACATCATAGACGCGCAGGTCTAAAAGCAATCGCACATTCTCGGGTCTTTCCGGCATCCCGAGAAGTTTCGATTGGTTTACAACATGATCAGCATGAAATTGTGTAGGTGTTCAGTGTTAGTTTTACATATAATAATTTTGACTTAGACCATATTTATCATTTTATGAAGATACTACGACCTATGACTCTGAGAAACAATAGTCATCCTCTGCTTGGCATAAGGTGTATGTGTCCCAAGTTTGATGGTCCTAGCCCCAATAGTTCGGTCTATAGCATGCCTACAAGATTTTCCTACTAATTGATACTTCGATCTTTGACCTTGAAGAACTAAAGGCGTCCTCCACTTGGCATGAGAAGTATGTGTACCAAGTTTGACAGTCCTAGCCCCAATAGTTTAGTCTGTATTCCGCGTTCAAGGTTTTCCTTTTTTAACTGATACTACGGCCTTGACCTTTGGAAAAACAATAGGAAAACAATAGTCTTCCTCTCATCATGGTGATTAAATGTACTAAGTTGTAAGATCCTAGCTCCAATAGTTCCGTATGTATTATGCCAATAAGGTTTTCCTATTAACTGATATTACAACCTGGACCTTTGACCTTGAAAAACAATAAACTTCTTTCTCTCATCATGGTGATTAAATGTACCAAGTTGTAAGATCTTGGAAATTACTTTGCATTTTGCCTACAATGTCCGGACGGACAGACAAACGAACGACGGTATACCATAATACGTCCCTTCTTCGACTGGCATATAAAAAGCACCATTATAAACACATTCGAATACCGAGTTTCAAATTTTGAAACATGTTTTACAATATTTATGAAATACATCTATTAATATCAAAGTTATGTTGGTGTTTCTTACAATAATATTGTGTCATCTGCATACAGCACAACATGTAATCTTAAATAAACATCTAAGTCATTTCTAATTTCTCACGTAATTTATAAAGACCCTTAACATTACGAATGAGTATAAATTCTTCTGCATCATTCAGATGTACAGCAAAAGAAGAGGTGACAAGTTTTCCTCCTGTCTGACTCCGACATTGCATAAAAATAATTCTGAATTTTGAACACTACACGGCAGTCTTGGTTTAATGTCATTGTACAGATTTGTTATAACCTTGAAACAGTTCTGATCTATGCAAGGTGAAGATAACGAACAGTGATCAATCTCATAACTCCTACAAGCAATACAAAATAGATAGTTGGGCAAACACGGACCCCTGGAAACACCAGAGGTGGGATCAGGTGCCTAGGAGGAGTAAGCATCCCCTGTCGACCGGTTACACCCGCCGTGAGCCCCATATCCTGATCAGGTAAACGGAGTCATCCGCAGCCAAAACCAGCGCGCCAAGAACGGCTTAACAATCGGTATGAAACACGTCAGACAGCATTTGACCCAATGCGAGGTTGTATTGACGAACTAGATCGTTATAACGACCATATAATTGTATATATTGTTTAATAAGATTTTATTCCAGAGAACTACACACTATACTGAATCGAACAATCTTTCAAAATCAATGAAAGTGCAGTATAATTTTCTTTTGTGATTCTTAAATATTTCTATCAGTGTATGTAAAGTCAAGTCAAAGTCGACCATTTTGTCATTTTACTACCATGTTTTGTTTAAATTCTTTCTATTGTTTTATCATTTCCTTTATAGCTCTTGCAGGTTTTTTATTAGTATATTATCAATTATTATTAACACAAACATTGTACAGCGCATAGAAACTATTTGTAATTTTGCGCTTTATAAATGAATAAAATAAAAAGAGAAAAAATATGGTTTTGTGTTGAAAAATGTTTTTTGCGAAAATCAGCTTGATTTTCCAGACTTGGACTCGGTGTATTTATTACGTCTTTTTATTACGTCTTTTATTCAAGATTACAGTAAATAGTTTACCCAAACAGCTAATCAAAGTAATAAGCCTATAATGTTGGGGGACAGAGTCACAACCTTTCTTTTTGTATAGTGGAATTATATCATCTCAAGTCCAATGTGAAGGATGTATTTCAGTTTCAAATATTGTGTTAGATAATTCAATATCAAAGTTGAGTAAGATATGTATTCTTTATATGTTCATCAACAATTATGTCAATACCACAGGGCTTACCATTTATTTCATTTTTTAGATACATCTTGCTATTTCATCACCAGAGACAGGATGGTTAATGAAAAAGTTCAATATGATATCCGATAACGATGATAGGTCTTCTTCGAAAAAATCCTTGATAATCGTCACCAATATTTTTGGTGTCGAAAATTTTTGTCGCAAAATTGTGATTTACTATTTCAATGACAGAAAAAAGTAAGGTTTATAAAGTTTTTTTTATTAATATTTCTGTTAGAAAACCTATTCAGGCACTGAATGAAGTAAAATTTACATTATTGTCTTCCCGACAAAAATTGTTTTTATAATGGTATATATTTAATAGAACCGAAATCTTTATTTTGATAAACTCTTAAACTTTATTTTAATTTTATCAATGACTATGGTTAAAGTTACATCCAAAGCTATCGTAATAGCACATTTTTACAACAAAATAAAATATTTATATTGAGAGCTATTATAACTTTGATAGTTGTATTTACTGGATTCTTTGTAAAAATTAAATAAATCTTAGTTTAGGTTTACATTACATTTTTTGTTTGTTACCATTACAACCCGAGTTCAATAATTTCCAATATTCTTTTGTACGTAGATAACTCAGCTTTTTGATAGTACAATTTTCAACAACCTACTCATAAGCAGCTATATTTATCTGTATGTCTAGTACATTAGGTCCGTGTGGTATACATAAAAGGCCAGGTAGGTTTGGTTTATGATACATGAACTTTTGATAA
Organism: Ostrea edulis; assembly: GCF_947568905.1. Classification (NCBI taxonomy): domain Eukaryota; kingdom Metazoa; phylum Mollusca; class Bivalvia; order Ostreida; family Ostreidae; genus Ostrea; species Ostrea edulis. The sequence continues at coordinate 52,745,858 of NC_079168.1, read as the reverse complement.
TTGGTATTTTCTCCTGTCTGGCACGTTCTCAATTTATCAAAATTGTTATGAACACAATATTAAGTGTTTTGAACGTTATTGAGACATCGTTACAAAAACAGTCAATCGCTGGTATGATACACGTAGAGAACTTCTCTATCTTTAATCAAGATTATTTGATTTTATATCAAATAGTCAACTATTAATTCAGTACAGGTTTCCACCCTGGCTGTCACCCTGGGCGCCCTTAACAATTATACTACAATGGTATTACCTTACGACTACGTAATGGTACGACTATGCTACGGCACGAGTTAATGAACAACAAACAGTCCCCGGATGTCGCTCTCTTTTTCAAAATCCACCGAACAAGAAGGACGTTTTTCATCGACAGCCAAAAAAAAAACAAAATCAGACATCATCGTTGCCATCCTTTAGGACAATGCCACCGGTTAGGACCAGACCAAACACCCGAGCATCTCGGAAAAGAAGAGAGAGCATCGGAACGCCCGCTAGAGGGAAAGGGAAGCGGTGCAAACAAAGCATCCCGGTGCCCCCTCCACCACCACGCGGTCCACCCCAAGACCAGCCACTACTGCCTTACGTATCTGAAGAAGAGATACCTTCATCATCTACATTAGACCCTAACACCACGCTAGAGCTGGGTGAGTCATTTTTCTCCCACCCTTATCAACAATTAAGTTGTTACGATTCTTTGGGCGCCTACATCCCGCAAAGAATTAAGACTCAGATTTGGGAGGGCAAATTCATAGACCTTTCCCTTCTCATTAAAACCACCAACGAATTGCAAGATTACGATTCACAAGGTGATATTAAGGTTAAGGAGGGGGTGGTTGTGCATCGTTAAGCCCAAGACCAATTCTTACCTCAATATAGACAAGTGGACTTCCGCTTTTGTCATCTTCATTAGCATCATGCTAGAAAAGTTTCCGACACGGGCGCAAGAATTGTTTAAATATCTCAGGGACATTAGACTTGCGGCGTCTATGTCTAACTGTTGGTTTCGATACGATGAGCAATTTCGTTTCAGAATGGCCAGTCAGCCACAACTGTCGTGGGGCAACATCAACCAAGAATTTTGGTTGTTGCACATTTCAAATAGGTCAGAAACCCACACCCGCAACAATGCTCATCAGAACCAAGGCAGTCATTTTAATCAACCAAGCCGTTCTGCAGTAATGTACTGCAACAATTTCAATAAGGGAGTAAGTTGCCCTTTCTTCCCCAGGTGCAGATACAAGCACGCATGCAGCAAGTGTGGAGACAACCACCCAAGCAGCAGATGCCCAAAATAACAGACCCATATATTCTTTGGGAGCAACACCTATAAAGTTCTATAATTTATGCAAACATTTGGAAGGATACAGGGACGGCAAATTGATTCGGGAAGGTTTTCTACACGGTTTTAAACTTCAGTATAGAGGGTCTAGGTCACCACGCGAGTCCAATAATCTCCCTAGCCTTAATGCTAATTTAACAATAGCTAACAATAAAATTCACAAAGAAGTTGCCTTAACACGCGTGGCTGGCCCCTTTAATTCACCACCATTTCCCAACTTGCAAGTTTCACCACTAGGCCTGGTCCCCAAAAAAGATGGTGACATGCGACTCATACACCATCTGTCTTACCCTGAAAATGCATCGATCAATCATTTCATTGACCCTAAAGCATGTTCAGTACATTATAGCAACATAGACCAAGCAGCACAGTTTATAGCCAAGCTTGGAAGGGGGGCAATTTTAGCAAAGACTGACATTAAGTCAGCATTTAGGCTGCTCCCTGTATCCCCTGGCGATTTCGATTTGCTTGGGTTCAGAGTTCAAGGCAAGTACTACTTTGATAAAATGCTACCGTTTGGGGCTTCAATTAGTTGCGCATTGTTTGAAAAGTTTTCGTCATTTTTACATTGGCTCATCCAAAAACATACACAGAACCATTTCATTGTTCATTATCTTGATGACTTTCATTTTTGTGGCCCACCCCATTCTTTTGTCACCCACCACTCCCTTCAGGCTTTCAAGTCTATATGCGCTGACATCGGCGTTCCCATCGCGGATGAAAAAACCGTGGAGCCTACCCACATTCTCACATTTTTAGGCATCGAACTCGACACCATCAATATGACCATGCGCCTCCCTCACGAAAAATTAAATCAACTTAAGTCTTCATTACAGTACTTCTACAACGCCAAAAAGGTCTCGCTTCGTGAAATGCAGTCTCTCATTGGTCTACTTAACTTTGCTTGCAAGGTCATCGCCCCAGGACGAGCCTTCTGTCGCCGGCTCATCAATTCAACTATCGGCATCACTAAACACCATCACAGAATCAGGGTAACAAAAAACATCAAAGCAGACCTTGAGGTCTGAGGCAAATTTTTAGAGTCTTACAATGGTATTTCTGTGATTTCACTCCAACCTTGGGTATATGATGAAACAATTCAATTGTTTACAGACAGCGCAGGGGGGCCGAAGGGAGGTTTTGGTATTTATTTTGCGGGGAAGTGGGCACATGGGTCCTGGCCAAGTAGTTGGGCTGAGCAAGACATCATTAGAGACATGACTTTTTTGGAATATTTTCCAGTGGCTGTTGCTCTCACCTTATGGAAAAACCAGTTTGCTCATTCCAAACTCCTATTTCACATTGACAATATGGCAGTGGTCCAGGTTATCAACCAGGCTACATCCAAATCCGACCGGGTTATGAACCTGGTTCGCAAGCTAGTATTAACATGCCTCAAGTCCAATAATCTGTATCTGTATTCAGGCGTCATACATCCCAACCAAACAAAATTTTATAGCAGACTCCTTATCTCGTTCACAGTGGGGCAGATTCAGGCGACTGGCACCCCAAGCAGACCCGTCCGCAGTTCCACTGCCACACGACATCTGGCAAATCTAAAGCTGGAGGCAGATCGACTTCTTCACAGATCATTAGCACCATCTACACAGCAAGCATATTCGGCTGCGCTTAACAAATTCCACAATTTTCTTGTTGAGTTCCATTTCCACCCATTTTGGCCAGTCCCAGTCACACAGTTACTACATTACATTGGGCACCTTTCACTGCAAAACATGTCTTACAGGACTGTATCACTTTATCTAAATGCCATCGCCTACAAGCATAAAATACATGGCCTTCAAGATACAACCAAATGTTTCGTTGTTACCAAAACCCTTGAAGGACTGCGTAGGTCAGCAGGCGTAACCAAGGATATCCATATTCCTATATCCTACGAACTTTTCTGCCGAATTACCCACTCCCAACCCAATGTATGTAGGTCTGCATATGAGTCCGCATTATTATCGGCGGCATTTACCATCACTTATTATGGTTTGCTGAGAGTTTCTGAAACAATTGCACTACAGCGCTCTGACATTACTATTGTGCATCACAGCCTTTGTCAAATTATCATACAAAGTCCAAAACGGACCAGATAGGCAGCTCTGCCAAAGTGGATATCACTCCACATCATAACTCCACGCTTAACCCAGTTGCGACCATCAGTCAGTTCCTGCGCCTTCGAGACCGAGTATCCAGAACCGGCCCCTTGCTAGCACACTTGAACACTAAGCCCTTAACAAAATATCAGTTTCAAGCAGTACTCCAAAAATCACTGCAATTCATAGGAGTATCAGGTCACTTTAGGTCACATAGCTTCAGAATAGGCATGGTAACAGAATTAGCAAAAATGGGCCTTTCTGATTCTGAAATCAAGGCCAAGGGAAGATGGCGATCTGCTGCATATTTAAGTTACATCCGAACATAACTCTTGATTTATTAGATGTTCTTCTATGCTAACCATACCAAAGTTATTGTAGGTACCCCTACAATTTGGATCCTTGGATCATCAATCCCTTTTTGGGCAGGACACCATGCAGCAACCCAACGGCCAGGGGGAAGTAACCTTAATTTACCTGTTTTAATCAATTGGCTTGGTCGCAGGGGAATGCATTGGGACCAACTGGATAGTGTGATGTCTGACCATTTACTTCATCTACCCCCACCAAATTTTTGCTAATACATCTTGGCTCTAACGACCTTACTACACCTGTATTGACAGGCATTGAGCTTGTCCACAGACTCCAGTGTAGCTTGTACCGCTACAATGTACTTCTTCCCAACACCACCTTAATTTTTTCGTCAATGTTACCCAGATTATATTGGCACGGTGCCCCACTTACTGCAGGCGGCAAAATCAATAGCAAACGCCTCAAAGTCAATAAGGCTATCAAAAAGTTTATTACCCAAGAAGTCACTGGCTGTTATATTAACCATGACACAACTATCAGGGTTTCAGAAACTCCCCTGTTCAGGCATGATGGTACTCATTTATCCAAAACGGGTCTGGACATCTATATAAACAACTTGCAATCTGGTATTCAGTTGTTTTTAAATAACACGTCTAACATCTACCCTTCAGAGTAGCTCAAATTAAGTGTTCAATTCCTATTTTTGTGGGGGGACATAGTGCCTATGTCCTGTGGCGGGGACTGGGGGATACCGTAGTGTAGTCTGGGATCAAGTGGCCCCATAACCTGGTGGTCTCCCCACCCTGCATACAAAGCAGGGGGGCGTGGCTCAAAGTAACAATGTGTAGTTGTGCAAATATGGTAACAATCGTGGGTCATGGCCTGCCAGGACTGGTCCCACCTCCACCTCGTTCAAGCGGGGAGAGGCCAAAGTCTGGTAAATGTAAAACCAGGTGGCGCTGGAGACAGGGAGAAGGACGGTCCCACCTACACTGGTCCAGAACGCGGTAATCGTTCGGATCAGGCACTTGTGCTTACACTCGGCCTCCTTTGTGCCCATACTGTCTTGGTACAATTGCATGTATCCCCCTGTCCCCCACAAAAATTGCGGCCTTTTCATCCACTTACAAACCTTGTTCCATTCCATATGTTGTATCGTGTAAATTGTGCTGTTGTACCTTTTGAAGCATCAATAAAGTCATGTTCATATTCACGGGTGTTATCATTTCAAGGCAATGTTGATGCATTAAACAGGCTGGGATCGGACAACATTTGGCTCGAATATCGAGCAAGCGGGCATGTGCTGCGGAATGCCTTGCTCACTGGATCTAATAATTAATAGACATTGAACACATTTGTCGTTTGGTCTAGTTATATGTCAGAAATATATCTCAAAACATGTAACAGTAATAAACAACGAGTGTCGTGGATAAAGGTTACAGGGGAAATAGTAGGTTTGAAGGAACCTGCTGTTTAGGCAATGTATATATATTCCTACTATTAATTCTCGATATTCGTCAAATGATATATATGACGAAATTGAAACAGAGATTCATAACATCAATATATATGCCTAGCAGGCGATTTGCGACGTTCTTTCCCTGGGAATTTTAATCCCCAAGTTCAGTATGGGTTTTTTCTTGATTATACATTACTTTGCATGGTGTGATAATGACAATGACTTGTACATAATGGTATTACTTAACCTAGATAGTATTAGTGGTAGTTTAGATATGATATAGGTTGCACTTTATCTTTGATGCCCGCTGGGATCGGGTCTTGCCTGCTAGGAGTGGCCCCAGGGATGTTTCAGTTCAACTAAGATGCTTGCGGGCCCGGACACTGTTTTGTTTAGTTGTGGTCTGCTTTCATGCTCGCTGGGATCGGCCCTGGGCATGGTCCAATGCTTGTATGCCTGCTGGGATCGGCCCTGGGCATGGTCCAATGCTTGTATGCCTGTTGGGATCGGCCCTGGGCATGGTCCAATGCCTGTATGCCTGTTGGGATCGGCCCCGTGCCGTCTTTGGTGCTTAACGCCCGTTGGGATCAGTTAATATTGTGTTCATAACAATTTTGATAAACTGAGAACGTGCCAGACAGGAGAAAATACCAATTACGAGGGTGAGTCAATAAGTAACCAGCCTATCCCATTTCCGATTGACCGAGACGGTCACGATTTCCATGCCTTGTTTCAATACATGTTTTATACCTGGGTACAAAATTGTACGCGTATCGAGTCATTCTCTAAATCTAATTTAAAGATTAAATTATCTTTAATTGGATATTATTCCAATATCAATAAGATATTGAATGTCAAACATGGCTAGTGATGCAAAGGCATGCTTTTCATCTAAAGTTGAGTACCGTGCTATAATTCGGTACTATTATTTAAAAGGTAAAACAAGCAAGGTAATACACGGCGAGTTAGCCAATGTTTATGGGTCTTCTGCACCATCTTATGCTCAGGTTAAATTCTGGGATGGGGAATTCAAACGCAGTAGAACGTCTTTAGAAGATGAAGTCAGTTCTGGACGTCCACTGGATGCCACCGACGAAGAAATGTGTAAGAAGGTTCGGGATCTGGTATACTCTGATAGGCGAATTCAGGTGGAAGAAATAGCACAGGCATTAGGCATTTCACATGATAGCGTTTCAACAATCTTACATGATCGTTTAGGTATGCGTAAGCTAACAACCCGTTGGGTCCCCAAATCCCTTAGCGATGAGCAAATGGCAACCAGAGCATCAGTATGCAGCGCCTTGTTGAAACGTTTTTGGTCAAAAGAGGATTTTCTTTTGCGTCTGGTGACTGTATATAAGACTGGTTCATTATTATGAGCCAGATAATAAAGCTCAGAGTCGTCAGTGGGTAGGGCCTGGGTCCCCGAGGCCAAAGAAGTTCAAGACGCAACCATCTGCTGGCAAGGTGATGGCCACAGTATTTTGGGATGCTAAAGGCCTTATTATGTTTGACTTTATACCCAAGAGAAGTACAGTAACAGGGGTGTACTATGCAAACTTGCTAGACCAGTTGAGAACCGCCATCTGTGAAAAACGCCGAGGTAAACTCTCTAAAGGTGTTTTGCTGCAATCGAACAACGTGAGAGTCCACACTTGCAAAGTTGCAATGGATACTGTAAAGCGAAACGGGAATGAATTAATACCACACCCTGCCTATTTGCCTGACCTAGCTCCTAGCGACTTCTTCCTATTCCCAAACTTGAAAAAGGATATCCGTGGACGTCATTTCCGGTCTGACGAAGAATATTCGTGACGACAGTTGAGGAGTGGGTAAATGGAAAGGACCCTGACTTTTTCAGTTCTGGGCTGATGGCACTTGAACACCGTTGGTCTAAGTGCATCACACTAGAGGGTAATTACATTGAAAAAGAAGAGGTGGATCTCAACCGGAAATAAGTTAGGCTGGTTACTTATTGACTCGCCCTCGTATCAAAAGTTCATGGATTATAAACCAAAACTACCTGGCCTTTTATATATACCACACGGGCCTAATACAGGTAGATATAGCTGCTTATAAGTAGGTTGTTGAAAATTGTACTATTAAAAATTGTGCAATTTCAAAGCATTTTGATATAGTGAATGCCTGAAGATTTTTTAGATAGAGTAAAAGATAGTGTACATACTTAAAGTGAGAATAAATGGGAAAGGTCTCGGTGTTTTTTGAATTTTTGAACAGTGAAAAGTTTAACTTACAGGAATATGCATTCTGAAAATCAGATATTGCCATTTCATCTCCGCAATGCATGGATTTCCGCTGCGTTTATTATCTGATGACCATGCACTTACTTCCCAAAATACCTCCCCTATTGATGTATTGTAAATATCAGCTTCTTCCTCTTCAATTTTCCATATTTATATAGAAATATTCCATAATCGTCTGCGAATGATTACTTTCCCTAGGCATGTAATCCCACTTCTAGTGTGTCCAGGGGTTCATGTTTGCCCTACCCTTAATTTTGTATTCTTTATAGGATTTCTGAGATTGATCAATGTTCGTTGTCTCTACTTTTTCATCTACTTTCTGACCTCTCACCTCTTACTTTCCCACTTTCGATTGGACACTTATTCTTTCAGGCAATCCCCAGGCCCACGTGTAATGTATGAGATAATGACGATACACGTAGTCATATCAGTGTGCCAAGAACGGCCTAACAATATGGTATGAAGCATGTCAAACAGCATGTAACCCAATGATAGGCTGTATTGGCAAACTAGATCAGAGTGATAGCAGGTAGACGAGACTCAACCTCAATTTAATTAGAATGGGATTTTTTTAAAGTTCGCTCGCATACTCACTACACTAGCGTCTAGATAGTCTCGTCAGAGGTCAAATACGAAATGATAACCATCTCAAATGATCCCGCTTTTAGCAAAATACATGCAAGGTAGCTCTAAAATTTTGTTTTCGGAGAGGACCATTCTGTACTCAGCAAAGTTTGAGCTTGGTAAAGCCAAGGGGAGAGAAATATGCCACAGACAAGGATTGTACACAAAGAAGTTAGTTCGCCCTTGACCCTTGATCTAGAAAATTGGTTCATATGAGGCCACTGCACATCCTCCACCCATGGGCACTCTATGGGTGAAGTTTGAGTCCGACTGGGCCAAGAGTAGAGAAAATATGCTCCAGATAAAGAGCTTACACCTAAAGGTTTATCTGCACTTACCTTTAATTTAGGAAATTGGATCAAGATCACTAAACACCCTCTACATGGAAAATCTATGGGTAAAGCTTTGGCCAGACTTGGTCAAGGGAAAGGAATATTGTCCAAGACAAAAGAAATCGGACGGACGGTCGAAGAGACGAACAGTCTAATCATTGCGGGACTCCCACAGAGCCAGGCCCTTATAATTACCCAAATCCACAAAACGTCTAAATCTCAGATCAGGAAGTGACGTCATCATCAAATATTAAGGTTCAAATTATTATCTATCATTTTTGAAAGTTTCAAGAAAGTCGACCGAGTCGTGCAAAATTTGCATTGTGTGTTAATATGGTCGATATCAACGCACTTTGAAAAATAATATCTATTTTTCATAGTGCGTTGACTTTGTCCCACGTCCTTTGAAAAAAAAATCCAAGTGCGTAATTTTTCAAAGTGCGTTGTACAACAACAATTAACGAAGTAGTGTTAGTTCCTTCTACCTTATGAACAAGTATAAACAGATATTTACATGTAGCCAACAGTTTAATCACGTATAGGCAGATATTTACATGTAGCCAACAGTTTAATCAAGTATAGGCAGATATTTACATGTAGCCAACAGTTTAATAAAGTATAGGCAGATATTTATATGTAGCCAACAGTTTAATCAAGTATAGGCAGATATTTACATTTAGCCAACAGTTTAATCAAGTATAGGCAGATATTTACATTTAGCCAACAGTTTAATCAAGTATAGGCAGATATTTACATGTAGCCAACAGTTTAATCAAGTATAGGCAGATATTTACATGTAGCCAACAGTTTAATCAAGTATAGGCAGATATTTACATGTAACCGACAGTTTAATCAAGTATAGGCAGATATTTACATGTAGCCAACAGTTTAATCAAGTATAGGCAGATATTTACATGTAGCCAACAGTTTAATCAAGTATAGGCAGATATTTACATGTAGCCAACAGTTTAATCAAGTATAAACAGATATTTACATGTAGCCGACAGTATAATCAAGATTTACATCTAAGTCAGACTGACTTGATTTCTTCTTCGATGTTCAAGCTCTGATTCCAGCCCTCTACAACACATCAGTGTAAACACGCCGATGCTGTAGCTTTTACTTCATTTTAAACAAAATTCGATGTACCCAAATTTTCGTAAAATGGCTGAAAATGAAAGCAACAAATATAGTTACATTTAATTTCAAAATATTGATACGAGTAATTTACATCTACATGCATTTCTTACATCCAAAATTTGTAATATGACAACTATAATGCAGAGGTTTTTGTCCTCGTTCAGAAAAACAACTTATGGTAATAAACAAAATTCCAGGTTTTGTAAATTAGCGCTTAGTAAATCAGTATGTAAGGATATATATATATATATATATATATATATATATATATATTGTTTAGAGTTTTATATATATATATATATATAAAGAAAAATTAGAACGCCGAAAATAACTCAACCGTTTTCATTTTCAGTTTTCAAGAGTTATGACATTATTGCTTAGTTACACATTATAGATTTAACTTTGACGTCAAACCTGACGGATTGCATTGACGCTTTAACAAAGATCATTATGACGTCATGATACAACGTTATGAAATAATACATGGGAAAGGGAAAAAAAGGGGAAATAAAAACACAGCCGACTTTTGGTCTGTGCATGATAAAAAATATACAATATGTACAATAATAATGACAAGTTTGTTTACATAGCAGTTGACTTCTGACCTATGTGTTAACAATCTGTGGTAGTTTGGGTTTTACTTTTACTTTTATTTCTGAATTTCGATCCCGATGTAAATTATTCACCCGTTGTATTTGACCACGCCCACTTTATCTTTTAGCCAATAACTTTAATGACAGTTTCTATTGTTTAATTTGCTATATAAAGCCATACAGCTTACTATTTGTCGAAGCGAGACAGCTGGCCTTGCTAGCTACTTTTCTCCTTCCAATCTTCCTATACTGGAATCACGTCTTGTTCGTCCGTTTTTGTCCTAATACTTTGCCCTTGTCACTTACTAAATTATTATGTTACCTTTGGGTTGGGAGATTTCTTGATTTTATAGGCTAAGTTCTAGGATTTGGGAGTTTGTCTTTGTCACATTCATACTGGTAATAAATTCGTAAAGTGTTATTTCTCTTATTTTCATTTCATTTGAATTTATTTTCAAGTTTAAAATCATAGTGTAGTTGGGTCGTTTCGAAGTCGCCACTATCAAAATAAAATAAAACAAACACAACGCGAAGTACAGACTATACGAACGCCAGACCTGCTACAAATCAAATAAAACAGATTTATAATGCGTGAAAATGTTTATAAATCATATTTATGGAGCGTTTAATGCAGGTTTGTATCCTCGAATAAACAACGTTTCTTTAGTTTCACGCTCCGTTTCCGTAGTATCTCTCAGGAATTTGTAAAAGGGGAAAATGGTAAAGTTCGGACTGAAATTTTTTGGCACAGTTTCAAATGTGTTTACTGACTTGAGTACATTGGTATTTGTTGACGGTGTACAGTCATCCTGTGTTGTAGGGTGTCGCCTGTCTGGCCGATGTAATTTTATCCACAACCAGCGCAAGTTATCACATACAAGAGGTTGAAAGAAGTGCACGTCATGGATGATTTCACTTTTAATTGGCTTAAATCCGTTTTTAAAATAAAATTTGGATCCAGTTGTTAAATATGGGCACGTGGCGCACCTTGGTTTATTACATTTGCTGATGGTGGGGATTTCATTGTTGCTACTGGAAAAACATGCTCTGGTTAGAATTGATTTTAGAGAAGGGCTTTGCCGTTTACTTTTGATAATTTTTTATGATTTCAATATTTTTTTCATGTCTGTGTCTCCTTCCAAAATAGGGAGGTTGTTCCTGATAACCTGAAGGTATCACACCGGTAATTGTCCAATCAAAATGAACTTAGTCAATTGTAGTTCCATATATTTAAAGAATTTTTTTTTCCTTTCGCGATTTTTCTCATTTCCTCTTCTTCTTTTCTCTTAATTTTTGCACCCCTGATTAGGAAATTTTGTGTAATTTGTAGAAATAACCAAGTGTATACAAAGGAACTATTTGCTGTTGGTAGCTGAGGCTACTTCCTGAGGTGTACTCCGGCTGTTTACACACATGTGAAAAACACGTGGATTTGAGGGTAGTCTTGTTTGCGGGTAATTTATTGTCGAAAATGCCGCGTAGGGTGGTGTTTTTCTGGTGTCGGCAGACGAGATAGGTAACATAGAACATTTCTGACTGCTTTATTCGGCATCAATTCTGTAAACTGATTTTTAATGATTTTTTTCCCTCTATAGTAATATATAGTGAAAATAATTACGGGTGTGATACCTGAAAAACTTCCGGATTTCTTGGATTGTGCGTTGAAACGTATGGTAGGACATTTTGACAGGGTTTCGCGTTTACTTTCAGGAGATCCTTCCTTTCTTGAGATTTGGCTTTGTTTATTCCGCTTTTGATTAATTGCTCTGGGTAGCGTCTTTGTAAAAGTGAGTTTTGTAATTCCACCAAGCGACTGTTAAGGATTTCACTATCAGAAATAATTATGCAGAGGTGTCTCGCTAAATTGTATGGAATGTTGTTTCTCGTATGCTTAGGATTACAAGAATCAAACATAAGATATTGTTTGGTATCTGTCAATTTGTAAAACACGTCTGTCACTATGCGGTTGTGTCTTTTAATTACCATGACATCAAGAAATGATAACATGTTTTTATCGGATTCCATAGTGGAATTCATGGTAGGGCTTAGTGTGTTTAGAATATTGAAAAACTTCATTAATTGGTTGGGAAGCACTAAGTAAAAGACGGGAAATCGCAAAATTAATGACAATGTATAAAATTCACTTCAATCTTGTACCACAATATTTAGGTGATATCATTGACAATTTTCGAAAGGATACATCGCGCTATAATACTCTTTACGAATATGACTATATACCTCCTAGAACTAAGCAAGAAACATACAACAAATCATTTTTTCCAGATGCCATTCGCAATGGAACTCTTTAGCAAACGAAGCAAAGAAAACAACCTCTATCTGTCAGTTCCGTCGAAACATTTCTAATAATATCAATATTTCAATAGTGCCTTAACATTTTCTTCTTGGCAAAAGGATAGTAAATATAATTCATACTAAATTAAGACATAACTGTTTGCTGAAATATGATTTACACCGAAAAAACATTGTCAATTCTCCTAACTGTCATTGTGGTATGAGAGAAGATGCATATCATTTTTTCTTTGTTTGTAAAAGATTTTCAGTAGTAAGAAATGTTATGTTCAACGAACTTTTTCAAATACAAGAATTATCTATTATTGATACACGGATTTTACTTTGGGGCAGTGACAATTTGGGTAATGAAACTAACAGCAAAATTTTAAATGTCGTTCACAAATTTATACTTAATTCAGGCAGATTCTCATGATAGTAATTTACTTTATGCTAAATGTACATGTATTTATTTTATCTATACATATGTTTTATGACAATTGTTATCAATTAATCTAAGGTGAGAACCTCGTAAGTTGCAAGAACTTGTGTTCAAACCTGTTGTATATTATATATGCAATAAAATATGTTCAAACCAAGTGTATGTAATTGTCACGAATTCAGATTCCAACCCTCTGCAACATGTCGGTATCATTTGTTTAAATGATTTTTCTAGATGCTTTAAGACACAAATATATTTTCTTTATACAAACTTGCTTTTCATTTCTACATGAAGATACATACTTGATTATTTTAATAAAATTATTGAAAATGAAAGCAAAAACTGGCTATTTTCAATTTACAATGTTGACATTTCATATTTCTTGTCTATAAATTATTGAATAATTCTATTGACGATATTTACTGAGCTGATTTTAAATTCCGATGAAAAGAACTAACGCCCTACAGTTCTCTCGCTGTTTCTTAGTTAGCCTCTCTCTCTCTCTCTCTCTCTCTCTCTCTCTCTGTGTGTGTGTGTGTGTGTGTGTGTGTGTGTGTGTGTGTGTGTGTGTGTGTTAGCCGGTTAACAGACCTGAATATATGCACCGAGACGTATATGAGAAGATGTATAGCAAGTTCGATAACATAAGTTTGCACAGCGATTGACTATTATTTTGACAATGACTAATAGACTTTCAAAAACACTCCATATTGTGTTTATAACATTTTCTATAAAGTGAGAACGTGTCAGACAAGATAAAATACCAAAAGTTCATGGAGGTAGATGACTTTTAATGTATACAATAGAGTCGACTGTAGATGAGGCAAGAGGAACCAAGAATGTCTTACAGTACTAGCATGCACCAACATGCACGAACCTCGGTTGTGTTGAAGATTTTGACAGATCCTATGAACTTCGAGAGAACAAGGTTTTACTGCAAATGACATCTTTTACATTAAAAAGAAGAACTCCTGGAATTGTAAATTCAAAAATCCCCGCGGCTTAACTTTCTTCTTTTTCTTTTGTTTTCCGCCACACTCAACAATTTTTCAGTTATCTGGTGGCGCCCAGTTTTTATTGGTGGAAGAGAGAACCCAGATACAATGTACCTGGGAAGAGACCACCGACCTTCCGAAAGTAAACTGGAAAACTTTCTCACTTACCGGCGCGAGCGAGATTGGAACCCGCGCCGACAGAGGTGAGAGGCCGTGTGATTTTGAGCGCGATGGTCTAACCACTGGGCCACGGAGGTCCTCCGCGGTTTAACCCAAGTCTTACCAGAATATGCAGCATGAAAATCAGATATTCTCATTGCCTCTCTGTAAATGCCTGAATTTCTACAGGGTTTTTAAATATCGGACCGCCGTACACTTACTTCTCAATATACCACTCCTAGTAAGGTATTGACAATATCAGCTTCTTCGTCGTCAACTTTCCATACAGATATAGCAATATTCCATTATCACCTGCATATGGTGTTAATGTTTTTCAACTGATTCCATACGCGAGGGAATGTTCTGCGAAATATCAATTTTATATCAAGTTTGACTGATATATACGTCGATGTTACAAGGGTTTCAAAAGTCTCATTTAAAGTCAGTATTTTGTAAATCCCATGGTCATTCTAGTGATCTAATGTTTAATAAAAATACAACCTGTCGTTAGGTCGATTGCTGTCGAAAGTGTTTCATACCATTCATTGGCTGTTAGATATTGATTTAGACTACGAATTTAATTCGTTTACCTCATCAAGATATAGGGCTCATGACAGGTCAACAGGAAGTGCGTGGTCATACGCCTCTTAGACACTTGATTCCACCTCTGGTGTGTCCAGGGGTCCGTGTTTGCCCTACCCTTAATTTTGTATTTTTTATAGGATTTCTGAGATTGATCAATGTTCGTTATCTCTACTTTTTAGCTCACCTGAGTTGAAAGCTCAAGTGAGCTTTTCTGATCGCCTATTGTCCGTTGTCTGTCTGTCTGTCGGTTTATAAACTTTTCACATTTTCGACTTCTTCCCCAGAAACCACTGGGCCAATTTCAACCAAACTTGACACAAAAGTATCCATGTTAGAAGGGCTTTCAAGATTATTTAAATGAAGGGCCATGTCCCCTACCAAGGGGAGATAATCACCAAAATGCAAAAATAGGGTGAGGTAATTCAAAAATCTTGTCAAGAACCACTGAGCCAAAAGAGCTGAAATTTACATAAAAGCTTCCTGACATAGTGCAGATTCAAGTTTGCTAAAATCATGGGGGTAGGGGGTAGGATTCATGAGGGCGGGGGGGGGGGGGGGTTACGATGGGGCCACAATAGGGGATCAAAATTCTACATACAAATATATAGGGAAAATCTTTTAAAATCTTCTCAAGATCCACTGGGCCAAAGAAGTAACATATTGGGTTTAATGTCAAATTCAAAGACCAGTGCTTTTATCGAGAGATAAAATACATCGAAGCAGTAACGGTCATTGGTAACTGTATCATAATGGTTTTGTTATCACTTTTATTTCTATCATTTTCTATCCATCTGTTCTTTCCCAATACTTGGAACATCAACTCAAACGAATTAAATAACATTTCAATCCCGCCTATAGATTATTGAAAAGAACTATTGGCGATATTTACTGAACTGATATTAATTTACAATGAAAACAGGTAACCCCTGTAAGTCTTATTCTATTCCTCTGTTAGTCAGCCATCACCTGAAAATACATACCATCCCACTCATTCTGACCGAGAGTGTAGAGAACTGTTTGACCGCGTTCGGAATAACAATTATTTATGATATAAACAAAATTTCACGTGTTTTAAATTAGCGCTTAGAAAGTATGTGTATGTAATTGTCATGAATTCATATTCCAACCCTCTGCAACATGTCGGTATCATTTGTTAAAATGATTTTTCTAGATACTTTAAGACACAAATATATTTTCTTTATACAAACTTGCTTTTCATTTCTACATGAAGATACATACTTGATTATTTTAATAAAATTATTGAAAATGAAAGCAAAAAATGGCTATTTACAATGTTGACATTTCATATGTCTTGTCTATAAATTATTGAATAATTCTATTGGCGATATTTACTGAGCTGATTTTAAATTCCGATGAAAAGAACTAACGCCCTACAGTTCTCTCGCTGTTTCTTAGTTAGCCTCTCTCTCTCTCTCTCTCTCTCTCTCTCTCTTTGTGTGTGTGTGTATGTATGTGTTAGCCAGTTAACAGACCTGAATTAGCTGCAATAATGTAGCCCTCTCTGATTTTTTTTTTTTTTTTTTTTTTTTTTTTTAGGGAGAGGGCTACAACTCCTTAGGATCTCTGTAATGGTGCAAATGCGGGAGTGATTCACTCCCGCAACATTTGCGCTCATTCTAAACATTTCCTGACTTTCTTTACGTAAATAAAATGATATTCTAAGTTTCTTAGTCAATATATAAATTTACAACCTGCAACTTTAGATTTGTGAGGCTCTATTCTACCGTTTTCAGCAATTTCGATAAATTCCAATTTCTCGATTCATATTTGTGCGCCATGTTTGATGTACTGAAGTTTCAACTTCCGGTTGTCAAGTCATTTGCATATGCCATATAAGGTAGTATTTACATCAATGGACAAGTATGGAGGCGAAAACTATTTCGTCGGTATTGAAAAGGTTTGAATTTAATATCAAGTTAAAAGCCGAACAGCAGAGTGTAAATTCTTTCTGCAACAATATCATTTTCCTTTCTTTGTCGAAGTGGCTCGAGTAACTACATTTTCGCGCTGATTGTCAATGTTTAGGCTTTTCATTAGATCCACCTACGAGATCTCGCGATAACAAGCATGGCGGAGCAGACGAAGAATTTTGCATGCTGTACATTATATTTAATGAAAAACACCTTTATTAGACATGCCCGAGCACAAAGTTTGTACTCCTTTTGGTGTAAACAACATTTGGGACTAATACACAGAGTTTATTATCGGTTATCATTAAAATTATTTTGCACCATTACGGAGATCCTATGGAATTGTAGCCCTATCCCGAAAACGTCAGAATAAAAAAAAAATTGGATAGGGCTACATTATTGCAGCTAGACCTGAATATATGCACCGAGACGTATATGAGAGGATGTATAGCAAGTTCGATAACATAAGTTTGCACAGCGATTAACTATTATTTTGACAATGACTAATAGACTTTCAAAAACACTCCATATTGTGTTTATAACATTTACTATAAAATGAGAACGTGTCAGACAAGATAAAATACCAAAAGTTCATGGAGGTAGATGACTTTTAATGTATACAATAGAGTCGACTGTAGAGGAGGCAAGAGGAACCAAGAATGTCTTACAGTACTAGCATGCACCAACATGCACGAACCTCGGTTGTGTCGAAGATTTTGGCAGATCCTATGAACTTCGAGAGAACAAGGTTTTACTACAAATGACATCTTTTACACTAAAAAGAAGAACTCTAAGAATTGTAAATTCAAAAATCCCCGCGGCTTAACTTTCTTCTTTTTCTTTTGTTTTCCGCCACACTCAACAATTTTTCAGTTATCTGGTGGCGCCCAGTTTTTATTGGTGGAAGAGAGAACCCAGATACAATGTACCTGGGAAGAGACCACCGACCTTCCGAAAGTAAACTGGAAAACTTTCTCACTTACCGGCGCGAGCGAGATTGGAACCCGCGCCGACAGAGGTGAGAGGCCGTGTGATTTTGAGCGCGATGGTCTAACCACTGGGCCACGGAGGTCCTCTGCGGTTTAACCCCAGTCTTACCAGAATATGCAGCATGAAAATCAGATATTCTCATTGCCTCTCTGTAAATGCCTGAATTTCTACAGGGTTTTTAAATATCGGACCGCCGTACACTTACTTCTCAATTAACCACTCCTAGTAAGGTATTGACAATATTAGCTTCTTCGTCGTCAACTTTCCATACAGATATAGCAAT
Source organism: Ostrea edulis (assembly GCF_947568905.1). NCBI lineage: Eukaryota > Metazoa > Mollusca > Bivalvia > Ostreida > Ostreidae > Ostrea > Ostrea edulis. The sequence goes on along the minus strand of NC_079168.1, from coordinate 52,728,022 downwards.
ATTCCATTATCACCTGCATATGGTGTTAATGTTTTTCAACTGATTCCATACGCGAGGGAATGTTCTGCGAAATATCAGTTTTATATCAAGTTTGGCTGATATATACGTCGATGTTACAAGGGTTTCAAAAGTCTCATTTAAAGTCAGTATTTTGTAAATCCCATGGTCATTCTAGTGATCTAATGTTTAATAAAAATACAACCTGTCGTTAGGTTGATTGCTGTCGAAAGTGTTTCATACCATTCATTGGCTGTTAGATATTGATTTAGACTACGAATTTAGTTCGTTTACCTCATCAAGATATAGGGCTCATGACAGGTCAACAGGAAGTGCGTGGTCATACGCCTCTTAGACACTTGATTCCACCTCTGGTGTGTCCAGGGGTCCGTGTTTGCCCTACCCTTAATTTTGTATTTTTTATAGGATTTCTGAGATTGATCAATGTTCGTTATCTCTACTTTTTAGCTCACCTGAGTTGAAAGCTCAAGTGAGCTTTTCTGATCGCCTATTGTCCGTTGTCTGTCTGTCTGTCGGTTTATAAACTTTTCACATTTTCGACTTCTTCTCCAGAACCACTGGGCCAATTTCAACCAAACTTGACACAAAAGTATCCATGTTAGAAGGGCTTTCAAGATTATTTAAATGAAGGGCCATGTCCCCTACCAAGGGGAGATAATCACCAAAATGCAAAAATAGGGTGAGGTAATTCAAAAATCTTTTCAAGAACCACTGAACCAAAAGAGCTGAAATTTACATGAAAGCTTCCTGACATAGTTCAGATTCAAGTTTGCTAAAATCATGGGAGGAGGGGGTAGGATTCATGGGGGCGGGGGGGGGGGTTACGATGGGGCCACAATAGGGGATCAAAATGCTACATACAAATATATAGGGAAAATCTTTTAAAATCTTCTCAAGATCCACTGGGCCAAGGAAGTAACATATTGGGTTTAATGTCCAATTCAAAGACCAGTTCTTTTATCGAGAGATAAAATACATCGAAGCAGTAACGGTCATTGGTAACTGTATCATAATGGTTTTGTTATCACTTTTATTTCTATCATTTTCTATCCATCCGTTCTTTCCCAATACTTGGAACATCAACTCAAACGAATTAAATAACATTTCAATCCCGCCTATAGATTATTGAAAAGAACTATTGGCGATATTTACTGAACTGATATTAATTTACAATGAAAACAGGTAACCCCTGTAAGTCTTATTCTATTCCTCTGTTAGTCAGCCATCACCTGAAAATACATACCATCCCACTCATTCTGACCGAGAGTGTAGAGAACTGTTTGACCGCGTTCGGAAAAACAATTATTTATGATATAAACAAAATTTCACGTGTTTTAAATTAGCGCTTAGAAAGTATGTGTATGTAATTGTCACGAATTCAGATTCCAACCCTCTGCAACATGTCGGTATCATTTGTTTAAATGATTTTTCTAGATGCTTTAAGACACAAATATATTTTCTTTATACAAACTTGCTTTTCATTTCTACATGAAGATACATACTTGATTATTTTAATAAAATTATTGAAAATGAAAGCAAAAACTGGCTATTTTCAATTTACAATGTTGACATTTCATATGTCTTGTCTATAAATTATTGAATAATTCTATTGACGATATTTACTGAGCTGATTTTAAATTCCGATGAAAAGAACTAACGCCCTACAGTTCTCTCGCTGTTTCTTAGTTGGTCTCTCTCTCTCTCTCTCTTTGTGTGTGTGTTTGTGTGTGTGTGTGTGTATGTGTTAGCCAGTTAACAGACCTGAATATATGCACCGAGACGTATATGAGAGGATGTATAGCAAGTTCGATAACATAAGTTTGCACGCCGATTGACTATTATTTTGACAATGACTAATAGACTTTCAAAAACACTCCATATTGTGTTTATAACATTTACTATAAAGTGAGAACGTGTCAGACAAGATAAAATACCAAAAGTTCATGGAGGTAGATGACTTTTAATGTATACAATAGAGTCGACTGTAGAGGAGGCAAGAGGAACCAAGAATGTCTTATAGTACTAGCATGCACCAACATGCACGAACCTCGGTTGTGTCGAAGATTTTGGCAGATCCTATGAACTTCGAGAGAACAAGGTTTTACTGCAAATGACATCTTTTACATTAAAAAGAAGAACTCTAAGAATTGTAAATTCAAAAATCCCCGCGGCTTAACTTTCTTCTTTTTCTTTTGTTTTCCGCCACACTCAACAATTTTTCAGTTATCTGGTGGCGCCCAGGTTTTATTGGTGGAAGAGAGAACCCAGATACATGTACCTGGGAAGAGATCACCGACCTTCCGAAAGTAAACTGGAAAACTTTCTCACTTACCGGCGCGAGCGAGATTGGAACCCGCGTCGACAGAGGTGAGAGGCCGTGTGATTTTGAGCGCGATGGTCTAACCACTGGGCCACGGAGGTCCTCCACGGTTTAACCCAAGTCTTACCAGAATATGCAGCATGAAAATCAGATATTCCCATTGCCTCTCTGTAAATGCCTGAATTTCTACAGGGTTTTTAAATATCGGATCGCCGTACACTTACTTCTCAATACACCACTCCTAATAAGGTATTGACAATACTGTATCAGCTTCTTCGTCGTCAACTTTCCATACAGATATAGCAATATTCCATTATCACCTGCATATGATGTTAATGTTTTTCAACTGATTCCATACGCGAGGGAATGTTCTGCGAAATATCAATTTTATATCAAGTTTGACTGATATATACGTCGATGTTACAAGGGTTTCAAAAGTCTCATTTAAAGTCAGTATTTTGTAAGTCCCATGGTCATTCTAGTGATCTAATGTTTAATAAAAATACAACCTGTCGTTAGGTCGATTGCTGTCGAAAGTGTTTCATACCATTCATTAGGCTGTTAGATATTGATTTAGACTACGAATATAATTCGTTTACCTCATCAAGATATAGGGCTCATGACAGGTCAACAGGAAGTGCGTGGTCATACGCCTCTTAGACACTTGATTCCACCTCTGGTGTGTCCAGGGGTCCGTGTTTGCCCTACCCTTAATTTTGTATTTTTTATAGGATTTCTGAGATTGATCAATGTTCGTTATCTCTACTTTTTAGCTCACCTGAGTTGAAAGCTCAAGTGAGCTTTTCTGATCGCCTATTGTCCGTTGTCTGTCTGTCTGTCGGTTTATAAACTTTTCACATTTTCGACTTCTTCTCCAGAACCACTGGGCCAATTTCAACCAAACTTGACACAAAAGTATCCATGTTAGAAGGGCTTTCAAGATTATTTAAATGAAGGGCCATGTCCCCTACCAAGGGGAGATAATCACCAAAATGCAAAAATAGGGTGAGGTAATTCAAAAATCTTTTCAAGAACCACTGAGCCAAAAGAGCTGAAATTTACATGAAAGCTTCCTGACATAGTTCAGATTCAAGTTTGCTAAAATCATGGGAGGAGGGGGTAGGATTCATGGGGGCGGGGGGGGGGGGGTTACGATGGGGTCACAATAGGGGATCAAAATGCTACATACAAATATATAGGGAAAATCTTTTAAAATCTTCTCAAGATCCACTAGGTCAAAGAAGTAACATATTGGGTTTAATGTCCAATTCAAAGACCAGTGCTTTTATCGAGAGATAAAATACATTGAAGCAGTAACGGTCATTGGTAACTGTATCATAATGGTTTTGTTATCACTTTTATTTCTATCATTTTCTATCCATCCGTTCTTTCCCAATACTTGGAACATCAACTCAAACGAATTAAATAACATTTCAATCCCGCCTATAGATTATTGAAAAGAACTATTGGCGATATTTACTGAACTGATATTAATTTACAATGAAAACAGGTAACCCCTGTAAGTCTTATTCTATTCCTCTGTTAGTCAGCCATCACCTGAAAATACATACCATCCCACTCATTCTGACCGAGAGTGTAGAGACTCAACTGTTTGACCGCGTTCGGAAAAACAATTATTTATGATATAAACAAAATTTCACGTGTTTTAAATTAGCGCTTAGAAAGTATGTGTATGTAATTGTCATGAATTCATATTCCAACCCTCTGCAACATGTCGGTATCATTTGTTTAAATGATTTTTCTAGATGCTTTAAGACACAAATATATTTTCTTTATACAAACTTGCTTTTCATTTCTACATGAAGATACATACTTGATTATTTTAATAAAATTATTGAAAATGAAAGCAAAAACTGGCTATTTTCAATTTACAATGTTGACATTTCATATGTCTTGTCTATAAATTATTGAATAATTCTATTGGCGATATTTACTGAGCTGATTTTAAATTCCGATGAAAAGAACTAACGCCCTACAGTTCTCTCGCTGTTTCTTAGTTAGCCTCTCTCTCTCTCTCTCTCTCTCTCTCTCTCTGTGTGTGTGTGTGTGTTAGCCAGTTAACAGACCTGAATATATGCACCGAGACGTACATGAGAGGATGTATAGCAAGTTCGATAACATAAGTTTGCACAGCGATTAACTATTATAAAAACACTCCATATTGTGTAGGTAACATTTTCTATAAAGTGAGAACGTGCCAGACAAGATAAAATACCAAAAGTTCATGGAGGTAGATGACTTTTAATGTATACAATAGAGTCGACTGTAGAGGAGGCAAGAGGAACCAAGAATGTCTTACAGTACTAGCATGCACCAACATGCACGAACCTCGGTTGTGTCGAAGATTTTGGCAGATCCTATGAACTTCGAGAGAACAAGGTTTTACTGCAAATGACATCTTTTACATTAAAAAGAAGAACTCTAAGAATTGTAAATTCAAAAATCCCCGCGGCTTAACTTTCTTCTTTTTCTTTTGTTTTCCGCCACACTCAACAATTTTTCAGTTATCTGGTGGCGCCCAGTTTTTATTGGTGGAAGAGAGAACCCAGATACAATGTACCTGGGAAGAGACCACCGACCTTCCGAAAGTAAACTGGGAATCTTTCTCACTTACTGGCGCGAGCGGGATTGAACCCGCGCCGACAGAGGTGAGAGGCCAAGTGATTTTGAGCGCGACGCTCTATCCACTGGGCCACGGAGGTCCTCTGCGGCTTAACCCAAGTCTTACCAGAATATGCAGCATGAAAATCAGATATTCTCATTGCCTCTCTGTAAATACCTGAATTTCTGCAGGGTTTGTAAATATCTGACCGCCGTACACTTCTCAATATATCTCTCCTAATAAGGTATTGACAATATCAGCTTCTTCGTCGTCAACTTTCCATACAGATATAGTAATATTCCATTATCACCTGCATTGGTTTTAATGTTTTTCAACTGATTCCATACGTGAGGGAATGTTCTGCGGAACATCAATTTTTAAATGAAGTTTGGCCGATATATACGTCGATGTTACAAGGGCTTCAAAAGTCTCAGTTAAAGTCAGTATTTTGTAAGTTCCATGGTCATTCTAGTGATCTAATGTTTAATAAAAATACAATCTGTCGTCAGGTCGATTGCTGTCGAAAGTGTTTCATACCATTCATTAGGCTGTTAGATATTGATTTAGACTACGAATTTAATTCGTTTACCTCATCAAGATATAGGACTTATGACAGGTCAACAGGAAGTGCGTGGTCATGCGCCTCTTAGACACTTGATTCCACCTCTGGTGTGTCCAGTGGTCCGTGTTTGCCCTCCCCTTAATTTTGTATTTTTTATAGGATTTCTGAGATTGATCAATGTTCGTTTTCTTTATTTTTTAGCTCACCTGAGCTGAAAGTTCAAGCGAGCTTTTCTGATCGCCTGTTGTCCGTCGTCTCTCCAGTTGTTTGTCTGTCTGTCGGTTTGTAAACTTTTCACATTTTCGACTTCTTCTCCAGAACCGCAAGGCCAATTTTAACAGTGGTCCGTGTTTGCCCTACCCTTAATTTTGTATTTTTATAGGATTTCTGAGATTGATCAATGTTCGTTTTCTTTATTTTTTAGCTCACCTGAGCTGAAAGTTCAAGCGAGCTTTTCTGATCGCCTGTTGTCCGTCGTCTCTCCAGTTGTTTGTCTGTCTGTCGGTTTGTAAACTTTTCACATTTTCGACTTCTTCTCCAGAACCGCAAGGCCAATTTTAACAGTGGTCCGTGTTTGCCCTACCCTTAATTTTGTATTTTTATAGGATTTCTGAGATTGATCAATGTTCGTTTTCTTTACTTTTTAGCTCACCTGAGCTGAAAGCTCAAGCGAACTTTTCTGATCGCCTGTTGTCCGTCGTCTCTCCGGTTGTTTGTCTGTCTGTCGGTTTGTAAACGTTTCACATTTTCGACTTCTCCAGAACCGCTAGGCCAATTTTAACCAAACTTTGCACATAAGCATCCGTGGGTAAATGGCTTTCACATTTATTCAAATGAAGGGTCATGTCCCTTTCCAAGGGGAGATAATCACCAAAATGCGAAAATAGGATGGGGTAATTCAAAAATCTTCTCAAGAACCACTGAGCCAAAAGAGCTGAAATTTACATGAAAGCTTCCTGACATAGTGCAAATTCAAGTTTGTTAAAATCACACACCCTTTTGGGGGTAGGATGGGGCCACAATAGGGGATATGGGTAAAATCTTTGAAAATCTTCTCAAGAACCACTAGGCTAGGATAGTACAAATTTACATGAAAACTTCCTGACATATGCCGATTCAAGTTTGTTAAAATCATGACCCCTGGGGGTAGGATAGGGCCACAATAGGTATAAAAGTTTTACATACAAATATAAAGGGAAATCTTTTAAAATCTTCTTAAGAACCACTGGGCTAGGAGGGTACAAATTACTTGAAGCTTCCTGACATACTGCAGATTCAAGTTTGTTAAAATCATGGCCTCCACGGGTAGGATGGGGCCGCAATAGGGGATCAAAGTCTTGCATACAAATATATAGAGAAAATCTTCAAAAGTCTTCTTCTCAAGAACCACTGGGCCAGAAAAGTTCACATTTACATGAAAGCTTCCTGACATGTATAGTGCAGATTCAAGTTTGTTAAAATCATGGCCATTTGGTGGTAGGTTGGGGTACAATAGGAAATCAAAGTGTTAAATGCTGATATATAGGGAAAATCTTTAAATATGGGCCAAGGTGACTCAGGTGAGCGATGTGGTCCATGGGCCTCTTGTTCAACTACTTCCTGAACTCCCATCCCTTACTTCCCCACTTTCGATTGGACACTTATTCTTTCAGGCAATTCTCAGGCCCACTTGTTGTAATGTATGAAATATTATGACCTTATTCTACACATATCTAAGAATATCTGTATTGTTTCCGCAGTTCGGTAGTTAATTATGTATATACATGTAAATTGCATTCAATGTCTCTAGTAACGGATTCTTTTCAATATACTAGGCGCACTTTAGTCATCATTAGTTTAGTGGATCATTATTGAAATACTATGAATATCCTACAGGGCCGTAAATTAACCTTCAATTTGGAGGAGGCAGGAAATTAGGCGGGGGTCTGGGGGCCGCCCAGGCCCCCAGACGCTGAGCACATTTTGTGCACACTGAACACGTTTCGTGCAAAATCCTTGATTCTAGGGCCTTCTAAGATGTTACTTGACTAACTCATTCTAAAAGAAAGATTTGGAATGCTTTTTAAGGGAGGTATCATGTTCTTAGTTATTGGAAACAACATAAATTCTAATGAACTTTAAATTTTAATTTTTTTTTGGCTCAAAAGTTGGAGGAGGCAGCTGCCTCCTCCGCCTCCATGTAATTTACGGCCCTGTCCTATTCAATCAAATGTATCTGGAAGGGAAAAAATGCAACGGACCAGACCGCGAGTAGAACCCAGGGCCCCTGAATCTCTAGTCAGGTGCTCTACCAGCTGAGCTAATTGGTCACCGGTGACCGAACCCGGTTGACCGTCACATTCCTCTCTCCTTAAATGTCTTCGCCCTCGAAGACACAACCCAGATTATTTTGCCCCTGGCAGGACTTTCATCTGCAAATCCAAGGGTGGTCTAAGACACCAAATGTAACAGGAATGGTCAACGGCACCAACTGTAGTAAATGGAAGAGGGGAGGAAATCTTAGGCTGGACCGGGAATCGACCCTGGGACCCCTGCATTACTAGTCAAGTGCTCAAACCACTGAGCTATCCAGGCCGATATCCACGGTCCGTATAGCCCTAACTAATACCTTCCTCCCTTAATTTGTCTTCGCCCTCGAAGACGCACACAACCCAGATTATTTTGTCCCTGGCAGGACTTTCACCTGCAAGTCCAGGGGTGGTCAACGGCACCAAATGTAACCGGAAGGCAAAAATGCAACGAACTAGACCAGGATTCCAACTGTAGTATATCGAAGAGGGGAGGAAATCATGGGCTGCACCGGGAATCGACCCAGGGGCCCCTGAAATCTCTAGTCAGGTGCTCTACCAGCTGAGCTAATTGACCACCGGTGATCGAATCCGGCTGACCGCTACAATTTCAATTCATTTATTCTCATAAGCTAACCAACATGACATAGAGAAATACATAGACAATCACACTAAATAACAAATTGTAGGTTTCTTCTATTATGAAACCGCCGCTGTGACCGAGAGGTTAGAGCGTTCGCCCCGCATGAGGAAGGCCGGGGTTCAAATCCCGGCCGCGACAAACCCAAGTCGTTAAAAATAGGTAGTGACAGTTCCATCGCCAAACGCTCGGCATCAGCTGTAAATGTCACGGGTCCTCAGAAATGATCTTAAAGACGGATGTCCCGTGTCACAGTAGGTGTGGCACGCTAAAGAACCCTCATTGCTCAAAGGCCGTAGGCGCCGAGCATAGGCCTAAATTTGAAGCCATTGAGTGAAAAATTCTCGAGCGAGACGTTAAGGAAGATACAAGCAATCAACAATACATTATGAACAAGTGTAGGCAGAAGTACATGTGTCCAGCACTCTATACAATACCAATTTACATCCAAATCAAACATATGGGTTTTAATGTCCAATTCAAAGACCAGTGCTTTTATCGAGAGATAAAATACATCGAAGCAGTAACGGTCATTGGTAACTGTATCATAATGGTTTTGTTATCACTTTTATTTCTATCATTTTCTACCCATTCGTTCTTTCCCAATACTTGGAATATCAACTGTCAATATTGCATCGAAACAGTAAAGGTGTACTACCGACAAAACATTGGTAACTGCATCATTACGGTTTTGATACACGAAGATGACGTCTTAGTTTGCACCATTTTCTGACCCTCGGTTTTCCCTTCATAATATAGGGCCTTAATTCAACATTTCATTCTTGTCTATAAATTATTGAATAATTCTATTGACGATATTTATTTGAACTGATTTTCAATTCCAATGAAAAAGACAACACCTTGCAGCTCCATCTCTCTCTTCCTCGGTTAGCCAGCTAACAGACCTGAATATGCACCGAGACGTATATGAGAGGATGTATAGCAAGTAATATAAGTTTGCACAGCGATGGACTATTATTGTGACAATATAATTCAAATGTACAAATAAATTGGGCATTTATCCTTCATACCTAAATTTTGTAGCAATATGAGGTTTAAACCACAGGCATTAACACTGATTGAGTTATGACGTCTGTATACTGAAAATAATTTAGTATCCAGACGTCCTAACTTATTTTACAGAAACAAGTGCCTATGGTTTAAACGTCAAATTGAAAGATCAATGCATTTCTCAAGAGACAAAATGCATTGAAACAGTAAAGGTTTAATATTCTGCATTAAAAGAAAATGTTTTAAAACAGATTTTCAAATCTTGAAATATGTAAGTAGCTCATCATAAATCATATTCCTAGAGCTATAATAGTACAATGTATACATATAGTCCTAATGGATATGAAATATTTGTAGCTTTGCCCTTTGAATTTAATAACTAGTTGTTTGTGTAATTGACGGCAGGTAATGGCAGTGGACTTGTACCTTAAACTTTAAATTCCACAGTGGACACAGTCTGGTATAAATAATAAGTTAACATTTGAGTTGCATACATGTACCTATACCAAGGATATAAATCTGACAGTGGAAGACCTACAGCGGTGAGAGAGGTACAACCACCCTTATTTGGTTAAATATTTTTTTGATATTTTTGCCATTTTCAGTGTTCAACACCCCCCCCCCCCCCCCCACCATTCCTTGGTGGGGGTGGAAAAGGTTCAAACTTGGGTCATTAACCTCCCCAACCCCTTTGAGAATTTTCTGGACCCACCACTGAATATAAATTTGGCAACATACAACTTTGTGTAGCGATTGCATGAGCGGATCAAAGATCTAATTTTAATTAGATTGCTGACGTAATAAAATACATTGGTAAAAGGTCCATCTCTAAAGCTTGCAAAAAGCGTGAAACGATTACATAAATCGAAATTGGGACGAGATAGACAGGGAATCCACATATTTCGGAAAAATTATTGCCACCAACAAAAATTAGAAAGAGGTGGTGGTGGTGGTGGTGGTACAATGTAGTATCCATATTTCAGGTGCCTGTGGCTACACCCTGCAACTTCAACCCCTGATACAGGGGTACAGAGTTCCACAATTTCACTATGCACTCAGTTTACTTATTTCCAATCTAGGAGTTGAACCACAGAGACCCATCCTACAATCTACAGAAGCCATGAACCAGCAGGGGTCATGCATTTTACAACTTTGGTAGGGATTTCTCAGGTCATCGATCTTGTGCAGTCAGTCTGGCTGCTTCATGTCCAGGAGTTGTGAACGTTCTCATTTCCACTACACCTTTACTTCTTTGGCACCAGAGCCCCAGACTCAAGGGTCATAAAATTCACAATTATGGTATAGGATTCTCAGCTCATAATTTTTTCATGTACATGACAATACACTTTGTCGTTTAATATCCATTCCCTAAAATCAGATTTTTCACTGATACAGCTGGTCAAACATTTCCATCACTTTGTAGATTGAATTTTCATACAGCAAAAAACTTTCTATTCAGAATATAGCTGTACCACAGGCAATTACACCGCTTGGGTTCACTATTACTATTTATTTACTTTTACTCTTTAATACTGAATTCAAACCCAAGCAATGTCATTTCCTGTGAGTTGTACAGAGTGAACAGACAAATACTGCAGCCCCTTTTATTCAACATATGATAAAATAGTTTTTACAGACACCATCATATATAACAACTTATTTCATGGTAAAATATCATAAATTTTCGTGGGGTTTCTATTTTCTATTTTCGTCATTTTCATGGGATGTACCCATAGATTAAAATTCCACAGGAATAAGAGATGCTGAACAATAAAAAAGAATAACACTCAATCACAAATTAAAATACCCAACGATATGTTTATTTTTGCCATACAAAAATAAATCATTCTACAGTATACGAGACTCTAACTTGACTACCAATACATGTACTTCAATGTATACATGAATATTATAATTTTGCTGCTATAAATAAATAATTAACAACAACTAATAACAATTTTTTTTTAAAAACCAAACAAAATTGGTCAATTGAGGTATGTACAGACATTAACAGAAATGGAATGTTAAGGAAACAGTAACACATAGGTGTGTCTATCGATTAGTCCTCATCATTGGAGTAGTCGTAGTCAATATTGCTGTGTTCTAGAAACAGACTAATTGGTGTGAATACAGCCTTCTCCTCCCTGGACAAACGCTGTATGGATGAGAATGGAAATGATGAAGTCAGATAACTGTTGGTCAAAAGTTCCGTCGTCCTTGGAGTGTCTAAGGCCATACTGAACACCAGATCACTTCTAGTCCTGGTCAGGCTGTTTGCCGATTTGGCATTGTTTTTCTTTAAGACTTCAATCTTGTGCAGCAAACACAGGATTTCCTCTACCATGACACACTGTTGTAAGTACTGTGAAGGATTACCGCCCCCGATGATCTGGGCTGGTGTCTGCCATCTTATGTAACACTGACTCCATAGTTTCATGCAAGCAGCTCCTGTCAAAGGAGTCAGTTCTGACCTTGAAATTTTCTCAGATTTCATGCCCTCAGAACAAAAATCTACTCCTTCAATGTTCTGAAGTTCATAGGAGTACAGTTTCTTAGAGATTTTATGATGTTGGGATGGCTGACAAGGTTTAGATTTCCTCAAAGCATCACAGATGTCAGGGTGAGTTTGCATTATGTACAAAGGATTGTTGAAAAATGATTGGTCATCGTCACTAAATTGCATGTGCCAATCCCACACAGAGGGTAGACAGAACCTTTGCTGCCATCGTCCATCTATGTGGTACCGTGATCTTTGGTGACAACAGTCAAACAGGAATGTTTCAAAAATACCCATGTGGACACTATCCCAGAGTGTAACTAAATATGTCTCGGAGAAAGCAAAGGCTGATGGATACTGTTCCATCAGCTGCCATACACAATCCAAAAACAACAGGAAAAGTGGAATCTGAAAGAAAACACAAAAGATGCAAGTACAGAAAGTTGATCTACACAATGCTTGTACTTGAAAAAACTAAGTAAATAGAAAATCGGAGTGATAGATGTGTAGTTTTAAAATTCATTTATTTGTCTTACGTATTCATTGTTTGTTCGGTTCAGATCTTGCACTAGGCAGCCCTCTCTCTGGAAAGGATACCCCATGGCAACCCACTCTCTCTGTATGAGAGACTGGAATCCCAACCTGGTTCTGAAATGTCGGTCCAACAAAATCTGCACCAGACTGGATATCAGACAGCAAAAATGTCGACTGTCTGGCTCTGTCAAATACATACACAGGCGATATCAGATAAATGCTAAAAAATAGATACTTGTAATAAAATTGATAAAAGGGAATACCAATATCATGTTTTTTTGTATAACTAATGCAAGCAACCAAGGTTGTCAGAGTTAAACTACTACTTAGCTTCCATGTTCAACATCAACTGCATAATAAAAGATTTAGTCAGCCAAAGCTGAAGCAAGAAATTCATAGAAAGGAAATAGATAACAACAATTGTACTAGCAAATATTCCAAAATCAGATCATTAAAGATGAATTTTACATGTAGCTTACTTATCCAGAAGGTGTTAGTACCATATACCAAGAAACTGTAAATTGCAATTGTGGAGGGAATACAAGATATTTTCATCTACAGTATGTGTATTACATGCATGTACTAGTATGCAGCAAACATGAAGGAGACAGCCAATAGGTTAGGCTGAAAACGATGAACGTACATCAGTATCTTTCAGTCTTTTAATTAAGCACAAAATCGTATAGGGAATCACAAATTTTCATTATGCCAACAAATCTCACTTATGTTGATGGTGCAAAAGTGCATCTTTTAAACAATAAAAATTGAATGTCCTAACTTTCTGAGGGCAAAAAGAATGTCTAATTTTTCTGTCAGATGTTTTTCCATTAAAAATAGTGGCCTGGACAAATATTTTACGTCATATTTGGGGGAGGGGGTGGTTGACCTATATCCCTTTACCATAGTTCAGGGTCATCTCACAATGTCTGGTCAGAGGAATACAAAATATAAGCTTCTAATGTCTTTTCATTACAAAGTTACGGCGTGAAACAAAATATTGCTTAATCATAAGCAATCTTTCTGTCCATTACAGCATTATGGCCCATTTTTCATTTACTAAAGACTTGATCTTGGATAGATTCTTTAATTGCAGACAAGATTATATATAATTCCCTATTCGTGACTTTCTCAATTTTGGTAGAAGCTTTCATGCTTAGGCACCTAATCTGTTTACAAATTGTTGAAGAGAAAAGATTTCTAATAATTACTGTAGTTTTGCATTTACAAAATGTTGAAGAGAAAAGATTCTAATAATTACTGTAGTTTTGCATTTACAAATTGTTGAAGAGAAAAGAGTTCTAATAATTACTGTAGTTTTGCATTTTCAAAACGTTGAAGAGAAAAGAGTTCTAATAATTATTGTAGTTTTGCATTTACAAAATGTTGAAGAGAAAAGATTTCTAATAATTACTGTAGTTTTGCATTTACAAAATGTTGAAGAGAAAAGAGTTCTAATAATTACTGTAGTTTGCATTTACAAAATGTTGAAGAGAAAAGAGTTCTAATAATTACTGTAGTTTTGCATTTTCAAAACGTTGAAGAGAAAAGATTTCTAATAATTACTGTAGTTTTGCATTTTCAAAACGTTGAAGAGAAAAGAGTTCTAATAATTACTGTAGTTTTGCATTTACAAAACATGATCCATATGTATTGTGGAATCATTTAAATTTTAATGTGGACGCCAATTCTCACGGATTGTTTAGATTTTGTAGTTCCATTGGGATGTTATTCTCACGGATTGTTTAGATTTTGTAGTTCCATTGGGATGTAGTTCTCATGGATTGTGTAGATTTTGTAGTTCCATTGGAATGTAATTCTCATGGATTGTTTAGATTTTGTAGTTCCATTGGGATGTAATTCTCATAGATTGTTTAGATTTTGTAGTTCCATTGGTAAGCGAATTCTCACGGATTGTTTAGATTTTGTAGTTCCATTGGGATGTAATTCTCATGGATTGTTTAGATTTTGTAGTTTCATTGGGATGTTATTCTCACGGATTGTTTAGATTTTGTAGTTCCATTGGGACGTAGTTCTCACGGATTGTTTAGATTTTGTAGTTCCATTGGGATAAATTCTCACGGATTGCTTAGATTTTGTAGTTCCATTGGGATGTAATTCTCACGGATTGTTTAGATTTTGTAGTTCCATTGGGATGTTATTCTCACGGATTGTTTAGATTTTGTAGTTCCATTGGGATGTAATTCTCATGGATTGTTTAGATTTTGTAGTTTCATTGGGATGTAATTCTCATGGATTGTTTAGATTTTGTAGTTCCATTGGGATGTAATTCTCATGGATTGTTTAGATTTTGTAGTTTCATTGGGATATAATTCTCATGGATTGTTTAGATTTTGTAGTTCCATTGGGATGTTATTCTCACGGATTGTTTAGATTTTGTAGTTCCATTGGGATGTAATTCTCATGGATTGTTTAGATTTTGTAGTTTCATTGAGATAAAATTCTCACGGATTGTTCAGATTTTGTAAAGTTCCATTGGGATGTAATTCTCACGGATTGTTTAGATTTTGTAGTTTTATTGGGATAAAATTCTCATGGATTGTTTAGATTTTGTAGCTCCATTGGGATATAATTCTCACGGATTGTTTAGATTTTGTAGTTTCATTGGGATAAAATTCTCATGGATTGTTTAGATTTTGTAGCTCTATTGGGATATAATTCTCGTGGATTGTTTAGATTTTGTAGATCCATTGGGATGTAATTCTCGTGGATTGTTTAGATTTTGTAGGTCCATTGGGATGTAATTCTGTGGATATGTTTTCTGTACATTGAAACATTGTATAAACTGTGTTTTTTGCTGTGGTTTGAAATCTGTGGGATAGAGGTACCCATGAAATCCAAAATTGAGCCCCCACAAAATCTAATGATTCCACAGCAGTCTCTTTGGCCTGAGCCCCTAAACCAGGGACCATGAATTTTATAGTTTGGTAGAGACTTTTATGTTAGAGATAACTGTGCACCAAGTTTTCAGGAGTGAAGAAGAATTTTAAAGGTACTATTTTTACAGGTTTCAGTCCCATCTCTTGGGCTCCAAAGGGCAGGGACCACCAAATCCATGTGACAGCAATTTTAGTAAAAATTGGCAATACAGTTTTGGAGAAGTCCATTTTTTTTACAGCATACAACACCAGCATATCATTAGGTCACCTGAGTGACTCTGGTGTCCTAAATATCTAATGAAATTCCAAAAAGATAATCTTATGGTCATTGATTTTCATAGTGCAAACTGTAATTCATATTCTAATCTGGATTACGAAGTATTTTTCCTGACAGAATTCATTAGTGCTGATGATTTTTATGGTGCAAATTTTAATTTTGATTATGGGGTATTTTGCATGACAGCATTCATTAGTGCCATAATAAAAGTACAATCTATTATCCCCAAGTTTGCACAACATCCAGATTAAACAAAATGGGTTACCTAGTATATCAATCCTTTTACATGCTATCAGATAACAGTGCCGTACCTTTGATTATAACTGTGTGTCTTTCCAGATGTTTAGCAGCATCAGTGGCTGTCTTCAAACACTGGGATACACAGGTCAGCCATTTAGTGCCCTCCAGAGACGACATCCATGATATGTCATGCACAACAAAGTCCTTCCCAGAATCTGTGGGGCAAATCAATTCTTGTCAACTAAATGTGAATTTCTTCCATATTATTAGTTACACTGGCATTTATTGACTGGGTACAGGATAATACCTGGTTTAATAAATTTCATACCCAGTGAGATGAAGTCAGTTACTAGCCAAGTGTCGTCTTGTATCCGGTCAATAAATGACAGTGTACACCACACCGATGGCCACATGCAGATATATAAGGCTTTTGTAATTCAAACTGGTGACATGTATGCATGTTTTTTAGGGCTGAAACGATACGCCCCGTCACGATACGATACATATTGCAATACTTACGCCACGATTCAATACTTTCAATACAATACAATTTACAGAAGAAACCAATAATAACATTGAAGAAATATTTAATTCCCAAGATTCAAAATCATAATTTTAAAAGCAAAGTGTTCCCAAACTGCCAAAATGGTAAGATGCCTGTTGGCTCTGTAGTTTAAACTGATAAAAGTTCATTATTATTTTCTTCAGACTCAAGACAAACAACAGTCTGAATGTTATTTGACGTTATTTTGGGCTACCTGTTTTTTCTAAATATCCAGTTAGCTTCAATTTAGTATCAAGAGCATTCAAAATGATGTTATTTGAATGTTTTACACATAAACATTAAACATTGTACCAAGATTTGCCCCACCCTGAAGTCAGAACACCCATCCCTGAGATGATAAAATCTACAATTTTGGTAGAGGTCTTCCTCCTCTACATGACTATGCATCAATGTGTGGTTGTAGAAAAGATTTTTGAAAATTGGTCAATATTTGGAAGTTTTGACTCGCCCCTATGGCCCTTAGGAAGAGAAGTTATCAAGAAGAAATATAAAATGCTCAATTGTTAATACAAGATGGACGGCATACAAGGAGGGACACACACCAATTGCAATAAGTCACCTGAGTCACTCAGGTGACCTAAAATTGTAAATTGGAGCAAGAAATTGTTTATGGAAAATACTTGCTTAATGTAACAGGAAGGGAGAAAATGCAACGGACCAGACCGGGATTCGAACCCGGGCTCCCTGAATCTCTAGTCAGGTGCTCTAACCAATAAGCTATCCAGGCCGATATCCACAGTCCGTATAGCTCTAATTACTATATCCTCCCTCCTTAATTTGTCTTCACCCTCAAAGACACACACAACCCAGGTTCTTTTCACCCCTGGCAGGACAACCTGCAGTTGCAGGAGTGGTCAACGGCACCAAAAAATGTAACGGGAACCAGTTTATTTGTAGATTTGGAGTCCCCAAACAGATCCATAAATGTAACAGGAAGGGAGAAAATGCAACGGACCAGACCGGTATTCGATCCCGGACCCTCTGAATCTCTAGTCACGTGCTCTACCAACTGAGCTATCTGGCCACTGGCGTTCGAACCCGGCCGACCGCTGCATTATAAAATGATAAACATCATCATTAGAAGAAGAAGAATCCAAAATCATAATCTCTAAACTGGTAAAATATCTCAATAAAATTTGATTAGAATACTGTTGCTTTAGTGAAATGTCCTAAAAATTGAATGTTAGAACAGTTCTTGCCTATGTAATATACACCAGCAAGAAAGGAAAGACAAGTCATATAATGTGCTTCCTTACCAACAAATACCAGCTCTTTCAGTTTTTCATATGCTGCTTGGACATCTTTTAATGAGGGGCAGAGTTTCATTAGATCCATGTCAACAGGGTATCCCTTGTTAACATCAGCAAGCTGTATTGCAGTTCTTAAGCTACAAAAATTCAAGTTATAGTTTAAACAATGTGACAAGTTCATAATCATTCACAATCAAATACAGATATTGTATCCATGCCACCATTTTTTGATGTGTTTGTGGTTAAAATATCCATTCTATAGATTTATGCAATGTAAATATGTTAAGTACTGTTACAGTACCATTTATAGACAAACAAAAGTTTTAAAAACCTGTCAATGTGATTTTAACTTTTCACCTTACAGAAACAATAATCAAAGTGCTTTTTGAAACACAGCATCATTTTGTCTACTTCTATTTCAGTTTCTGAATGGCCATTATCAGATACTGTATTTACTGAGCTCCAAACTTTGGAGATGTTTTAATTAAAGTACATAGATTCATCTGTTCATTTGTCTGTTAGTCTGTCTGTTAGTCTGAGATGAAAAACTTTAAAGCATCCCCTAAATTTACAAACATTTTTATTTTAGATATTATATTTGGCATGCATATTCCTTGTGATTATTGATTTCTCTTAATACTACCTAGTGATGCCCCTCACAAGAAAGCCTGAAGCAGGGAATCACCACTCTCTCCATTTCCTTGGCTTTGTAAGTAACAATCAAAAATCTTGTTTTAATCTGTTAATTAACAGGAATTCCTCAATGTATCATTGAGTGTGTAGCTGTGGTTACAAGTTATGTGCAGAGTTTCATGGTCATATCAATATATGTTTAGCATGTACAGAAGAGTTATGACTGTAGATATAGAGAGTTATGGACCTAATACAGATCCCTGTGAGCCTCTCTTTCAATGATTAAAATACAGAACGTATTGTAAGAACATGCACAGTTTTACATCATTTTATACACTCAGGGTTGTCAATAAAATATGGAGGTTCCTTACATATATTTGTATATTTGAAGAGTTTTGTTGAAAGAACATCACGAATACTGGGCGCCAAATGACTCTCTTTACAAAATGAAATTAGACATGAAATTGCAATATAATATTATAAGTTAAGCTAAAGAATTAGTAAGTTCAGAAAGGGTGTATGCAGCTTACCGATTACAATACGTCCTAATATACATCTCAGAGGAGAGACTGGAACATTAATGATCGTTTCCATCAAGAATTACATTAATTAAATTAAACATTCGATTGTAATGGGATTTTTCCTCCCTGAAACAACATACACCAACGAAAGAGGCAATATAATTCTTTTAGCAAGTTTATTTTGGGAATGTGTCCATTTAAACATAAAAGAACATGACCTTCCAATGACAAATATATAATTTAAAACCTAGCAAACAAACATAAAAGCATCTGAACATGATAACTGTAACAAGATTAACTTGACATACGTCCTTGACCTGACACAGTTTTGAACCTTGACTCTCCATAGGATTAAATATGAAGTCCATATCTTGTAAAAAGATAAACATTTTGTCCTTGATATCTGATCTTGACATCTAAATGACAAAAAGCTTTTGACCTTTTTCTTTCACTTGATCAATCAGGAAGTCTCAATTTTGTAAAGCTTAAAAAATCAATGACTAGGATTAAGTTACAGCTTGACCTAAAGACAAGCAGAAAGCAATATGTTTCCAGTCTCAAAGTAAGCCTGGAAATCTCTTCATACGCACTCTTGATGACCCGCTTGTAATTCCATTGGTTTAAAAACGATTTAATGCCTATGTAATACGGTTAATATGTTGATAAATTTTTACTTACTTTCCGACATAATCTGCCAGCTCAGACTCCGCAAACATCTCTGCCATCCTAACAAGACTGGCACCACTTGTGTGAGTGTAACACCAAGCCTAATAAAAATAATAAATATCGTGTGAGTGTAACACCAAGCCTAATAAAAATAATAAATATCTTGTGAGTGTAACACCAAGTCTAATAAAAATAATAAATATTGTGTGAGTGTAACACCAAGCCTAATAAAAATAATAAATATCTTGTGAGTGTAACACCAAGTCTAATAAAAATAATAAATATTGTGCGAGTGTAACACCAAGCCTAATAAAAATAATAAATATCTTGTGAGTGTAACACCAAGTCTAATAAAAATAATAAATATCGTGCGAGTGTAACACCAAGCCTAATAAAAATAATAAATATTGTGTGAGTGTAACACCGAGCCTAATATAAATAATAAATATCCTATTTTTCATGGTTTTACCAAACAAATGACTATTCATGTAGAAATAAAGTTTAACACTTCATTGTTTAGGTGATCTACAAAGTCTCAACTTTCTCAATTACACAACACCGTGACACTGATTTATCAACAGACAAAAAAATCCCTCAATTTATATTATGCAGGGCTCAACACTAAGGCACTCCCGACTGACTTTGACTAGTGAAAGCTTGGTCTGGTCTAGTTTATTTTGAGTCAAGGTAGCCCGACAGGTTGTGTTCAAATATCACGTTTAACTATAAAACCAAAGTACATGTATATACAATTAAAAATTTCTATGATAACATTAATGTTCACAGTAACTTTTTAATCTACAGTACTTATCGTGTTTCCTTCAAAATTTTGATGTTCTACCCAGAGTTATCCCTCCTATCGTGCTCTCTAATGTACTATGCCCTTTGTTAGCATACTTTACGCCAACATTGTTGGTAATCCATGGCCGGTCTCACTATCTCTTACTTCCTGTTGGACACAACGATGAAAAATTCGCTCGGATGTGTCTGAACTTTGCATTTTGATCGGTAAGAGATAGCAACACCATTTGTGGGTTACTAATGACGTTTGACAACTACACAGTATATTTTTAGTAAACAAAACTGTAAGAGTAAGTTTGGATTTAATATATCGGCTTTCTTTCCGATCAAATACAATGAAATTTGTAGATAATATACTGATACATTAGTTTTTACATCTCTATCATTTTTTAATAATTCCTTATTTTAATACAGAATTTCAATGAAAACTAGTTTTATGCTATTATGTGTAATCTTGGATGAATAAAGGCTATTATTACACAAAGGAATTGTGCAACAATCAGAATGAATACACCATACAAGTCATTTTGATATGAGAAACCTCTCAAATTTCATTCTCCAGAAATACATGCATTCTCATAATTTTGATGATAGAACTAATTGTAATGAGGACCGTTACAGAGGTTCCCCAAACATTCCCCCATTTAGCAAGTGGTGTCATTTGTTTCAGTACAAGTGGTTTTGACCATATCAATCTGTGAAGTGTATGAATATATAACTATTTTACAACGTTCAGTCCATTTCATGGTAAAAGAAATCAGTTCTGGATATTCAGGTATTGATTAGACTTCAAAAATTAAAATGCACTTCATGCGCACACAAATTTGATTAAGAAATTTTTTTTGACACCATGCAATAGGCATTCATAACATCAACCTACAACCAAAATTTCAATTCATTTGAATCGGGAATTGGAAAGTTCTGGCTATTAAAGTACTGCTGAAATTTTTTTCTTCTATATATTGTTACATACATTAAACTTTAATCCCCTATTGAGGTCCCAACCTATCCGTGGGGGCTATGATTTGGTCAAAATTGAATCTTCATTATGTCAAGAACCTTTCACAGAAGTTTCATCTTTTCTGGCCCAGTAATTCTTGAGAAAATATTTCAATGACCCCAGCCTATTTTTTGTCTTTCCTTGATTATCTTCCCTTTGAAGGGGAGATGGCCCTTCATATGAAGAAACCTGAATCCCCTTCACCAAAGATACTCTGTGAAAAGTCATGTTGAAATTGGCAAAATGGATCTGGAGAAGATATTGAGAAAAATGTATAATGCCTATGCGTTACTGCCAACAAATAGCAGACAAATTTTGATCTGAAAAGCTCACTCAAGATCAGGTGAGTTATCAAAATGGATACCATATTTTGCCGAATATAATACGCAGTGGTGTTTAATACGCACCCCCTACTTTGAGCCTAAAAGTTGGTGAAAAAACGCACTTCGGGTGTATAATACGCAGCAAAAATTTTGACTAAGCGGTAATCTTTATCTTATACTTGGTGTTAATTTTCACTTAATATTTTTGCAGAAATAATGAATTCTAAACAACGCACAATAATTTGCAAACTTTTTGAGATGAGGTCTACATCGCGGTAATCTTCAATGAGAATCTTCAGGGAAATATCAACCCGGACAAGCCTGTTCATTTCAGCAAAGCACGAGATTTTGTAGCATTAAAGTCTTAACTGACTCGATATTTCCTTTGTTGAAACTTAAAATCAATCAAATAGCCGATGTTATAAAAATAAAATTAAACAATTAAACTATCGCTTATTTTACTGTAATCAACACACCATGGTAGGTACAAAGATGCAAATTATCAACTCCTCGTTAACTACGATGACTATTAAAATGTGTGAAAAAAAAATTTGTTAGGTATTTCTTTACCCGGAGGGGGTATCTAACAAAAGCAGTGTACACAACAATGGCTTCGTAAAACACACGCTTTTACGCAAGAATAGTTATTTCAAAGATTCAAATAAGTATTTCATTAAAAATTAGGCCTATTCATAAAACTTACAGTAAACAAACTTTTAGCAAGTGACAAAATTATTTTCCAACAATTTTAGCACGTGTCAAGGCATTATTGTGTACACATGCTTTCAATAATGGCGGCATGCGATGTAATGAATAGTCAGATCCAATGCAATTTGATTAGCTGTTTGTTTCATGATAATTGAATTATTTAGATATTGTAAGTATATATATCACATTTTCTGCAATTTTACGTTTCTGTAGTAATTTTCTTGAGGTCGAATTTTCTACTTAATAAATAGGTGAATGTGAAAAGGCGTACAGTATCCGAAGCCTTGGTCTTTGAGTGAAATATTACACTACTTAATCGCCGAGTTTCATCTGGAAAAAAAGGTAAAAAACCTATTGTGGTATATAATACGCACCCCTTTCTGGCACAAAAATATTCTCTAAAAAAAGTGCGTATTATATTCGGCAAAATACGGTAGATGGATATAGGCGACAGACAAAGTCATCCGTATGTGTCCCCTATGTGATCTACAGAGAACCCATAAGAAAGTTTATCTAATTGCAGAATTTACATGTACTCACTGGTAATCTGTTTTCATTAAACTGAGAGGCTGCCTTCATCAGTTCATCATAACTCATCAGGTTCATGGGTAAAACAAATCTCTCCGGCATACTACAAAAACAACCAATGCATTTCACAGAGTTTGTCATTTCTGAGGAGAAATCACAATGCACAGCAGGCTAGCTTCAATTCAAACAATCACATGCAAGCTTTAAGTCCGATTGACTTGCTTAATAAGATTCTATTAATAGCGAGCGAAGCTCGCGTCGCAAAGCAACGCGACGAGCTCGCTCCAATGATTACACATATGAGTCACGTGATTTGCTCTTCATCAGTTGAAAAAAGATATTTATTACCCATAATGCTTCCGAAAAAATGTCGCCGTCACTGCAGTATACTTCATTGACAAACTCGTAATTAAAATAATTAGATTGTTTAGAAAGTACCATAAACGTTTTTTAATTCCAGACAAGCTTTCTCATAGCTTCAAACATTTTGTTTTGGCTTGGTTTGAGAGAAGAAGAAAAAAAAACAACATTGCAGCTAATATGACGTCACAATTTGTAACTGTTTACATCAAGCGCGTTATATTTCCCGCGTTAAATGAAGAGGCGGATAAAAGTCGTGTTGCAAGATGTTAATGGGCTTCGCTCGTCTCAACGGTCACACTGTACAACATATTAACTGTACCTCTGAGATACACAGTAGCCCTTGTTTACATCACAGACGGTCCATTTGGTACATCCGCATCGTTTCAGTTCCCTCTCCCAGTCTACTGGACTGTCATATAGAGGTGTGTTACTCACCGTGCCATTCTCTGTTCAGAAACATCAAAGTGTACTTACAAACAATGTACTCTGAAATTTTCTTTTGCAGTCAGGTAAACATGACAAAACAAGAGGCCCATGGGCCACTTTGCTCACCTGAGCAGCAGTTTCTAGCAATAAACAAACTTGAGCAAAACTTTCATTATACAAGCAGCTTGGTTCAGAAAAAAACTTTTCAAAGGTAACAACAAAAAATTCACCAATTTTCAAACTTCATTATTAAACTTGACTACAAATTCATTAATTACCATATGCCCTTGTAGACGGATATGGCCTTTCATACTAACAAATTTCATCTAAGGATGCTTTGTGCCAAGTTTGGTGCCCTATACATTCACAAGTAAAACTTTGATCCCCTATTGTAGCCTCTTCCTAACCCCAGGGGTCATGATTTTTATAAACTTGAATCTCCACTTTGCCAGGAAGCTTTCATGAAAATTTAGGCTCTTCTGACCTAGTTGTTCTTGATAAGAAGATTTTTAAATGACCCCACCCTATTTTTGCATTTTTGTGATTATCTACCCTTTGAAGGAGGACATGACCCTTCATTTGAACAAACTTGAATACCCTTTACCAAAGGATGCTTCGTGCCAAGTTTGGTTGAAATTGGCCCAGTGGTTCTGGAGAAGAAGATGAAAATGTGAAAAGTTTACGCCGACGACGTCAACAGACAATGGACAAATTTTGATCAGAAAAGCTTACTTCAGCCTTTTTTATATAATTTTATAATACATCCAATCAAATGTGTATCTCATAATGCATTAATATAAATGTACAGTCTATCATCCCGATTCCTATAAATCTGATTTCTTGATAATTTGAAAGAGTTTTCTTTTTACCAAGACATTAACTTTGTCACAATTATAGTTTCTAGAGAATCAGACTAACCTGGTGTCTGCAGGGTTTTAGCATACTCAAAAGCATACAAAAGGTAGGACTTGTTGGGATATGCATAATGAATGACAGCATTGGTAATCTACAGAACAAAAGAATGACATTCAATGAAATATTATACTGTGGTACACAACTTAAATTCCTTCCTGATCATTTTCATAGTTTCTTATCTGAATTCATTTTCAGACAATTCTAAATCACAGTTTTAATTTCCATCCTATGTAAATCCTACAGCTAAATTCATTTTCACAAACTTCTAAATATCAATTCTAAGTCAATGTTACAGCTACATGATATTCACTTTTTTAACCTTGCAGTTTTCTTTGATAATGAAAATAGCAAAGATTAAACTGTAGTAAAAATAAGGCTGCCTACAATATGACTCTGGTATACCATTAAATATGTAGAGTTTGAAGTCTTCATCTTGAATGACTCTTGTTTTAAAAATGATGAAAACTAAATATATGTTTTTATAAGTAAAATGAATACAATTTACCATATGGAATGCAATTATTATTCCCATGATTTTTCAATTAATCCAAAACATTTAGGATGAATTATAAAGGGAGGGGCAGTTTATTTCAACTTTTGAACATCATACACAGTATGGAATATTCCATCACAGTTTCAATATTTAATATGTCCAATGAGATTTCATTTTCTGTGTTACCTTGGGCAACTTTGCATTAAACAAGCACAAGTAACTATCAGATATTGCGAGTTCAAGCACTTGGCATTATTTTTGAAAGTGGAAGGGTGGGGGCCAAACAGAGATAAAAGTTGCTTTCATATTTGTCTGAAAATTCTTAGTTAACAAAGAAAGTAATTCTGCCCAAACCCCAAAATTTGGGGTGAGGGGGCATTTGGGCGATAGAGAGGAGGGGGGTGGGGCATTTATCTTTCATTGCACTCATTACATGAGTTCAATGTAGCAGTTCAACCTTGCATTTTCACTACCATTTACCAATACTACAAAAAGTTACCAGCTAACAAATTGATCTTTGCATGCAAAAATAACTAAGTTTGTATGTGACAATAACGGGATAAGAACATCACATGTCAAGATAAGTAACCCCCCCCCAATGTGATTATTTGTGATATTACTGCATAGCAGTCGGTTGTTATGACTTGAGAAAATCTGACAAACTGAGTAAATATCCACATACGGTAGAAGAAATACATGGTACTGTTGAATTTTTTTTTAGTAGCTTTCCACTATCAAAATAAGAAATTTAATCTAATAACTCGTGTTTTTGGTACAAGGATATTTGCTTGCAACATTCTGAAAAATAATCTTCAAATCGGGTAGATATCTTTGTATTAAAAGTGAATCGTCTTTAGTCATCACTAATTTGTATACAAGAGTTGCCAAAGTGATGCATAATTTTTGTAACTTCTTTTTCTAAAGAGTTTCAAAATTTCATAGTTCCAATATCCCATATCATATTTTTTTTTTTTTAGGAATTTTATATTTGTATTCATTACATTTAAACTAAGCCAAAAAATATACATCAACCCCTGCATCTATTTTTGTTTGTATCAAGAGTCCTGAAAGCATGAACATTATAGTGTTATGAATACTTCAGTTACCATCATACAACATATCCCTGTCAAAGTAGTACAATAACAAAGCTACAGTATCATTCTATGAGTCATAATAATAATATAATAAATACAATTCTGTGAGTCATGATTGTTCTCTGCAGATGTACTGATGTGAGTACTTTTAAATATCACAAAAAGACTCGCAGACGTCGAATCACCAGAACACGAGTTGTCTGCTTTTACATGAAATTTAGCAATATAAAAATAAAAGCAAGTAATTTTATTTTGCGAGTGATGCTTCTCAGAAAGTTTTGTGATAATAAATTCCTCTCGTATATTTAGGAATCTACAGCATTCAGTTGTTGTTTAATTGATTATATACAGTGTCATCTCGGTATATTGCCGTCCCCTCATACTGCCACTGAAACGTGTACAATTAAAAAGCAATATAACGCGGAACTCCCTAATCACCATCCACCACCACTTTTTCATGTACAAAAGGTACAATTACCTCTATACATCCCCTGAAAAAATGCCAACAACCCGGGATCAGAAGCCATAATCCTACATAATTAGTCTGTCCCGTGAATCATACAAATATAAAGTTAGCATGTGTCATGAAAACAGGTAGAAACAGGTAAATGCAAAATAGGATACTAGGGCATCTATTTCGCACTGTAAGAATTGAGGAAGAGCAATTTTCATCGAGTTATCTCCCTTGGTGATTGATGCAAGCCTAAGTACAAGTTATCTGACTTTGGCATTAAAGGTGGCACTGTTGCAGCAACCTCTCTCAATCCAGTTGTGAGGTTGGTTGTGTTTTTGAATAAGAAATATCTTGCTATTAGCAGTTAAATATACAATTTAAAATCCCACCCAGACCCCTACTTCCCACATTATTATTGTGGAACAGGTACTGTTGACTCGTTCTTTTATTTCTTTCAGGGGAAGTCCCATCTACAATCAATTCTTCTTCCATTCCTGGCATGGCTGTCACATCAACTTACTGGCAAACTGAGCAGCATACGTCAATTTAACTCTAATTTCCTATTTGTCTGTTTTGGACCACTGCAACACCCAGGGTCACAGTTGAAGATCACATAAATATTGTGAGACTTGATTTATTTCCCCTTGACCTCTGTACCTCTCAGGGTCATGGACATTTAAGACTATTGTTACATTGAACCTTTGATTCTTTGACCATGACATCTGCATCTCCCAGCATCAAGGTCCCATAAAGTTTATCAATTAAACAACCACTTTCTTTTTTCAAATCAATGAACTAAAATGACCAAACTCTTTATAACGCCATCCTCGATATAACAGAAAAATAGGAAGGGATAAGAGCGGGCAATACTGAGGTGACACTGTACTCTGACACATTACAAAATTATATCAATATGTATGGTCTTATACAAATGAATTCTTAACATCAAATCCTACCTTTTTGATTTGGTCTTTAGGAGAGAACTTGAAACCAAACACATGAGTCCTGAAATCCTAAGATATGGAAACACTGTGTTTACAGGCAAATTAGATTCAGAATAGTTGTAAAATACACATCATCATAACACATTACACAACAGCCAATTCTACTTAGAAGTCCTATGAAAGTGATATTTACATCATGGAACTTGAAAAATAAATGTGATGGAGTTAAAGCAGTGAATACTAATTCTCAATCAGCACCATAAATCATATTGTTGGATATGGAATGCCAAATTAACATACCGGTATACTTAAATTACTGAAGTTATCTCAAACTATTCAAAGATACCTCCAAATGAAATAGTTTGCTCCTTCTTTCTCTAAATGCTTCCTCCAATGATAAAATTGAAGATATCTTTATTTGAAGTGAAGACATTTTGCAAATTATTTGAAGATATCTCCAAATATTTCCTAATGATTAGAGGGTGCTACAGATACATGTATTTGAGTACATGCTAGTTTGGCATTCCATTGTTGCAAATGTCTGTACTTTAAAACTTCCCTATTGAAATTCTAAAGTAAATTCAGCTGACCTTTCCATGTCACTTAACTTCCCTTGGGATAGTGTAACATCCTGTTTAAACACACAAGTTATACTGTACAGAAAAATAACCTACATTCTGAAGCAAACATCAAGGTCAAACTATGTGAAGTGCCACTTAGAAAGAGCTGCAAACCATTTAAAAATTCATTTTCATGTATGAATTTGGTAAAGTTAACATTTTCCAATTTGAAATCTATTTTATATTCCACTTCAAAATAGCATCTGAATACACTGTAACATCTTTATTCTTAACAATTTACAAATTTGCCTCAGATCCCAAGAATAGACAAGCCCCTTCCAGACTGCACTCCCCCCCCCCCTTTCCCCCTAAATATCAAAACACAACTCCAGTCTCCTTATGGCAGTTGGTATGGTAGAGCTCAACACGCACTATAGCCTTGTGGGGCTACTACCACACAGAACAGTTGTTGTCTATTCATACCTTGCTATAGATCTCTAGATACTTTGTTACAGTTGATACATACCTTGCTATAGATCTCTAGATACTTTGTTACAGTTGATACATACCTTGCTATAGATCTCTAGGTACTTTGTTACAGTTGATACATACCTTGCTATAGATCTCTAGGTACTTTGTTACAGTTGATACATACCTTGCTATAGATCTCTAGGTACTTTGTTACAGTTGATACATACCTTGCTATAGATCTCTAGGTACTTTGTTACAGTTGATACTGTGGTGTTAGGAAGCAGCTTTTTCCTCTTCCCTCCCGAAACAACTGAAGAAAAAAATCAATTTAACTTGAAAATGATCATTTTCTTGCATTCTCCAAATCATAATTTCAAAAGGATGTGAACAAGGGCAATGTAGTCTGTTATCAACTGCAAGTACAGGTACATGTAGAAAATCATTATACATGTGATACAGCCTCAGAATGGTCTCCAATGTGCAGGAGATTGGGGGTGGGGGTGGGGGGGGGGGTGTCATTCCCAAAGAATTTAGAACTTTTCATCAAATTTTTTACCAGGCGTGATATGGCCATCTTACGCTGCATGGTTTTTCCCTGCTGAAATTCAAATGTGTTTTTTTTAATGATGCCTACAAATACTGTCATTTCTACCTGCCATAATAGTCAATATTTGTTCAAACAAATTTTTGAGGTGAATTTCATTGATATAGGCCAAACCTCTGATGTTATTAAGTCTTAATGAACAAGAGCCAAAGATTACTAAATGTATTGTTGTGCATGACCTTGACTTTTGAACCTCAAAAACACTACGTATCATTTTTACATCATAAATAACCTCTGCGATAAGTTTCAAATGCAGTTTAGCATCCATATTTTGCTAACTGCATTGGACCAATCTTGACCTTTAATCTGAAAAACAGTGAAGGTCATTCATGGATCAAGGAGACTCTTGTGTGAAGTTCTATCACCATTAGACTTGCAGTCCAGACACCATATTTCAGTAAGTGTGTGCCTGCCTTCCCATCTTTCATCAATTTAAATTCAACAAAAAATCCTGGATCCACCTCAGCACTTTACCTTGATATATGCTTTCAATATTTGTTAGTGGAATGTCTCCATCATCAATGACCTTGTTTCTCTGTCGCTTACTTTCCTGAAATGGAAAAAGAACATGAACAAGTGTTAATTCATATATTCCATGGTGTGCTTCAGGCTCTCATCCATATGAAACAGTTTCCATTTCATAAAATCATGAGTGGACAGCAGTTGGTTAAAGCTTACAAACTTCCATATCCCATACAATGGTTGGTCTACCTTTTCATAAGACGATCGGTCCCCGGTAAGGAATGTGAGCTTGAAGTTGGTAATAAAGAGCTTTCCCGATATTCCCTGCTTTCTTTCAGTAAACGGAACAAAACACAACACACTATCTGCCTCGGTGACCACTCTTTCTCCTGTGCAACCAATAGAAAAATAATCTTCATTTCTATAAATTACACAGAATATATCTTACACTGTGAAACAAATTACAGTGGATTCCTTTTTCAATAAACTGCAGGGGTTCTGAGAAATAATTCATTATATTCATCATTTGTTGTTTTCATGATTTCCAATGATTGAAAGATCAGCTGATTCCATATGTATACTTTGATACAGGAAATGCACTTTGACATGCTGAATTTCAACAATGCTGGTAAGAATACAGAAATTAACCTTTCTAATGTATTAACATCGAGAACAACATTTCAATTACTAAAATTTTGACCATTAAATGGACTGATTCACAATCCCCCCCCACCCCCGCAAATTTTGTTTTTCATATTTAATGATCAAAATCTACTGTTATCTAAAAGTGTAAAATTAAGATGCTTTAAATTACAAAATTAAAATTACTCTGGTTTGTTTGTAAACATAAATAAAAACTTAAGTCTTTGTTTACATAGCACTGAGCAAAAGCTAAAATATATGTTGGCTGTCAACATTAAATGAGTTATATCTTTAATGCTTAATATCAAAAATTAAAAATATTTTATTCAAAAGACATGAACCAATCCCTTTAGAATAAATTTAAAATATGCTAGTACATTTTTCTTTACTTTGAAATTTTTCCTAACATGTATAAGTTCAACCACTGAAACAATAAATATACAAATATTCAGTTCATTGATCAATGTTCAATTCATCACTATAAGCAGATAATTGTTTGTATCAAGATAAGAATGCTTTAAACTTTCAGAGTGTGTAAACAACATTCATTGTGTAAGCTGCGGGAATCAGGCTGGTGTTCATTCACCTCTTTGTCATCAGTTGACACGATTTTTAGTTCACTGTGAATTGTGTTGATAATACCATTGTCAATAAATTCCTGATATTCAATCTTGGCGGTTATTAACTTCAATGATCTTAGCCTTACGTCAAAGTCTCTAATAGACATTCTAATTTTTAAATAAAAAAAATGTTTACGAAAATTGAAAACATTGTTTGTTGATATTTTTTAAATCTACAGATAAATCTTCAAAAAAACATGCAAATTAGAAACAAGAGGCCCATGGGCCTAGAATCGCTCTTTTGATACATTGTAGAACAGGCAAAAATTCTCACTAACCAAGATTCATCAATTAACAAAGTTTGATGATGTAAAGTCAAATAGTACCTGAAAATTTAAATGTAACTGTCCAAAAGTAGGTCACGGTGACCTAATTTTGGTCGACACATTGAAGACTCAAGATGTATCAACTGACAAGTCAAATAGTATTCAAATATAGCCGTCAAATTCCAAAAGAAGGCCACAGTGACCTACTTTTTGGTCGACACACTTTGAAGACTCAAGACCCATCAACTGACAAAGTTTGATGATTGTAAGTCAAATAGTATCTGAAATATTCAAATATGGCTGTCAAAATCCAAAAATAGGTCACGGTGACCTACTTTTTAGTCAACACACTCTGACAACTCAACATGCATCAACTGACAAAGTTTGATAATTGTAAGTCAAATAGTATCTGAAATATTAAAATATAGCTGTCAAATTCCAGAAGTAGGTCACGGTGACCTACTTTTTGGTCAACAAACTATGAAGACTCAAGATGCATCAACTGACAAAGTTTGATGATCCTAGCTTTCATAGTGTCCAAAATATGCATCTAAAATTGAAAATGTGAAATTTGAATGTCTGCAAAATTCAAAAGTAGGTCACTGTGACCTACATTTTTATAAATATGTTTCGAGGCTTCTAGATGCATCAACTTACACGGTTTGATAATTCTAAACCTCTCGGTATCTGAAATAACAACCTAAAATGTATTCATAAATGATTATCCATAAAATTCAGAAAGTAGGTCATGGTGGCATACTTTTCACATGACGCAGTTCAAGGTCCCATGATCCATCAACTGACAACTTTTGATGATCATAGGCTCAAAAGTGTCCAAGATATGCATCAAAATCCATTTAATAATAATTACCTGCGAAATTCAAAAAGTAGGTCACCATGACCCACTTTTGAGACAACATGATATTAGGTCCTAAGATGCATCAACTGACAAAATTTGATGATCCTAGTCCTTATACTAAGCAAAATATCAAAGTTTTAACAAAACAAAATTTAAGGTCAACTTTGAAGTGACCTTGAGACCGCACCCTTTGCCCCAGGATGATGCCTTGAACAATTTTTTATCTACAACCTATCCTCATCCTTATGCATAAGTTTGATGATAATTTGCCCAGTGGTTCTTGAGAAGATTTTTTAGCAACCACTACTTTTGTTTGCATTTTCCTTATTATCTCCCCTTGTTAAAGGGTCACAACCCTAATTTTAGTACAAATGAAAGCCCTTGGGCCAAGGATACCCTGTGACAAATTTGACAACAATTGGCCAAGGGGTTCTTGAGATATAGCCCTTTTCCCAAAAAGTTGACGCACACCGCACGCCAGACATATGGCCATATGATTAGCTCTTTGAGCCTTCAGCTCAGAAGAGCTAAAAAGATATATATGTATCAAACAAATGTATTTTAAAAAGAAATTAGAATGTCTATCTGAGTCTTTTCGGCATATTTTATTAGATATTCATATCATGCATTAAATTACAGTGAAATTTGGATTTTAGAATCCAGTTAAATACAGTATTGAAGACAATGTATGTTGATTGTGTCGGTAGCTTGATTGTGATAACCCAGCAGGGTACTTGCTCATTCGGACGAAACAAAAATGTTGTGGACTCAGTAGGACGAATATGGTACTCATGATCGAGATTTATTATATTAGATTTATTTTGCTTGAGTAAAATAGAAGTTATTTCTATTACATAGCACTGTATAATTCAGTGTAATGCAATATATTTTATTCCCTATGATAAATGCAAGAGATCTAGATTTTATCAAAATAATGTGATAATTTATTTATGTTAATACATGTACTGTAATTTATATGTTGTTTTATGTTTTGTAGGGTGTATATATTATATATTCATCTTCAAGATCACAAATATAGAACCTAACCAAAAAATTGACTGTGTTTGTGCCTACATCAAATACACACAGTTACATTTACCAGCATATATGATTATAATCATATGTCAGAGTGATCTAATCTAACAATAAAATGGAGATCTAAGAACTTATACAGGATTTTTATTCATGATTTAACGTAAAACTCTGGGAGAGGAATAAAATAGGCTGTGCCTGCTGCCCAATCCCATTCACATACTCAGTGAAATTTTTTGTTTAAATAAATTTTAAAAACCCTATAACTGCACTCACTTTAATGATTGCACCATCAACATATAAAAAAAAGAAGAGGCCCACAGACCTTGACGGTCACCTGAGCATCATAGCCCATACATAACCCATATAGGGAAACCCATATGCATATGGGATTCAATATAGTCTTTTGTGCATATGTTTATGATCTTTCAAAATACATACAATTCCTATTCAATTACAGAAGGAGGAAAAATGGAAATTTGAAGCATATAAATCATTTTAACATTCCCTAAATCTTTTTTTTTTTTTTTTTTTTTTTTTTGAATATTTTCATTATGTGGCCATATTGGCCATGCCCAAGGGTCAATCCCTGACCCAGAAGCCATGAATTTCAGAATTTAAGTAGAGAACTTCATGGACATCATAATCATGCATTTAATTTTTCTCAGATATATATATATGAGA
The DNA here is from genome assembly GCF_947568905.1 of Ostrea edulis. Lineage (NCBI taxonomy): Eukaryota > Metazoa > Mollusca > Bivalvia > Ostreida > Ostreidae > Ostrea > Ostrea edulis. The sequence goes on along the minus strand of NC_079168.1, from coordinate 52,694,231 downwards.
GTAGAGAAGATTTTCTAAGATTTAATACATTTTCAATCTACGGTCATATTAGCCCTGCCCAAAGGCCTAGACCCCTTACCCAGGAGCCATGAATTTCACAATTTAGGTAGAAAGCTTCATGTACATCATGCATTTAGTTTTTCTCAAATATATATGAGAGTAGAGAAGATTTTCTAAAATTTTCTTTGGCCACATTGACCCCACCCTAGGGCCTGAACCTCTAACCCAGGGGCCATGAATTGCACCATTTTGATAGAGGGCTTCATGGACATCATAATCATACATTTAGTTTTTCTCCCATATATGTGGGAGTAACATGTGGGAGAAGAGAAGATTTTTGAAAATGTGGGCTTTTTTAGCATATTTCACCCTGCCCATTAGGCCCCAGGGATGGTAAGGTAATAAATTTCACAATTCAAATTCTGCTTATGCTCGAGATGTTTCACACCAAAATTGGTAACAATTGGCCTTGTAGTGTTTAAGAAGTTCAAAATGTAAAATAGTTAACAGATGAGCACGACGACGGACGAAGACAAATGGTAACAGGTTATCTGGGTGACTTAGGTGACCTTAGAAAAATACAGAGAACAATGAAATGTCTTTCTTAGGTTTGTTAAACAGGAGATGGTCGCAAACAATAATGCAGAAAAAAATTGCTTAAGTAAGTTATGCATTTTTTATACAGTGTTTGCAACCTTCATCTAGATTTAAAGGACACATCTCATGTTTTCAAAGTATACAATATTATATGCATTTTGTCTTCTTTATGCTTATAGTAATTAATTCTAATAGTTTGTTCACCGAAATTTTGCGATAATTAACCACAATACAGTCTTAAATCTAAGCCCCGATTTCAAAAAGTCAAGTTAATTAGGTAGGTAGTCACGTGGTACAGTGACGTCACATACGCCCTTCGGATTGTTAAAGTACTGCGATATATTATTAAAAACTCAACTTTTAGGGGCCTAATTTATTTATCATGGGCAACATTTAAATCGATGTTGACAAATTGTCCAAGTTTTATATGTGTTCGTCACCAGTGCACACATATAACGATGTAAATACTCAAATATAGCGAGTAAAGCGTGTATGAAATCGGCAATATTGTGAGTAAATAATGTTTATATGGGCCGCTGTTTACAAACTGTTTGGGGATGTTATTCCTTTATACATCTGTAATTGGCGTTTTTTTTCTAAAATAAACAGTACAATCATTATTTATTTTTGGATTAGACAAATTATGATACGTTAAGTTGTTGACAACTAGGCCCTATGCCAAGCTATTGTCACATGTGCATTTCGGAAAGAAAGAAAAAGACAACACACACACATCAATAAAAATATTCAAATTTAAAGTGGTAATCACATTATCTTATTGTGATAAAGCACTCTTATTACTATTTTTGAATTGTGATCTGCACGTCTTTAGGAAGTACGAAGTGGGAGCACAGCGTTATAGCCTACTGACACACTCAAGATGCTACGAGTTCAATAAGGAAATCATTTTATAATTCAATTTAAAGTTAGGAAATACAATATTCTATTATTTGTATAATTAAAAGTTCAATTATTTTGTATCTTTATTTATTTTTGTTGTTGTAAATCTACCAGTTGGTAGAAGTTACATCGTATCGTTGATATATGTTGTTACAAGGTGAAGGTCAGTTGATTCGAGTGTGTATTGAATTTGAAGAGTATAACAGAATGTATGCTATAGGCCTACCAGTGCTTATAGCTTCGATATATTCATTTTCTCGCAGTTTATCAGGGTCTTTGTCCAAGCGGTGTTTGAAAAGATGACTGGGTGTGTTTTTTAAGGTAAAGTACTTGCTCCAACAAAAAAATTATCCACATCTTTTTTCTCGTACCTTCCTTCGAAAAATTGAAAAATACTCGGTCTAAATCCTTTCTACCGACAACTAGTACACCCGAGCACGACACAAAACATCTTAATGTATTATTATTTACAAGCCGTTAACGTGATAATTGGTTTTTTGTCGATTAAATCTAATCTGTTTATGAAATGGCTAATAGATGTTTTCAAACCCGAGGACGCATATGACGTCACACATAATGGCACGTAAACTAGCGAAAGAAAATATGCATATCGCAAGATTTGAATTTCATCGCTTTCAAACTCGAAAACTACGCAAAATATTTCATTTAAAACACATTTAAAGTAGTTTTAGGAATAAAAAGAGTTAATTTTGCTGAAAAAATGAAAAAGTTTAGAAACATGCGTTGTGTCCTTTAACAAATCAAAGAAAGCATTTTATTATTCAATTTATGTTCAGCCCTGACTGTAAACTTTCATTCAAAAACAAGGCACTGCACAGCAGAGCATCCCTACCAACAGGGTGAATAAACTTGTACAGTCACCTAAATTTCATTCACAAAAGCCACCTGATCATAGTACACCAACATACCAGGAAGTAGCCGAGGAACCAAGTCATTCTGGAAAAAGGATGAAGCTCTCTTCTTTATTTCCTCCTGAAAAAATAATAAAAAGCATAAAAATTTACAATGTATGAAGAAGGTCAAACTGCTCCTAACACATTTGTGCAACGTCCTAGTCGAATTCAGTTCATGTCTTAATTTGTCAAAAGACACATTACATCTTAACAGAGGATATCACATTCTTGGAGTAAAAAGTGCTTCTGGGTATTGTAAGAAAAACAAGAGGCCCATGGGCCACATCGCTCACCTGAGTCACCTTGGCCCATATCTGAAGACTTTCCATATATATTTGCATGTGAAACCTTAGTCCCTATTATGGCCCCAACTACCCCTGGAGGTCACAATTTTTGCAAACTTGAATCTACACTACGTCAGAGAGCTTTCATGTAAATGTCAACTTCTTTGGCCCAATGATTCTTGAGAAGAAGATTTTTAAAGATTTTCCCTATATTTGTATGTAAAACTTTGATCCCCCCACTTGTGGCCCCATCCTACCCCCCAGGGGCCATGATTTGAACAAACTTGAATCTGCACTATGTCAGAAAGTTTTCTTGTAAATATCAGCTTTTCTGACTCAGTGGTTATTGAGAAGAAGATTTTAACTATATATTTGTATGTAAAACTTTGATCCCCCTTGTGGCCCCATCCTACCTCCGGGGGCCATGATTTTTACAAACTTGAATCTGCACTATGTCAAAAAGTTTTCATGTAAAAATCAGCTTTTCTGGCTCAGTGGTTCTTGAGAAGAAGATTTCTAAAGATTTTTCCTATATATTTGTATGTAAAACTTTGATCCCCCCACTTGTGGCCCCATCCAACCCCCGGGGCCCATGATTTGAACAAACTTGAATCTGCATTATGTCAGAAAGCTTTCATGTAAATCTCAGCTTTTCTGGCTTAGTGGTTCTTGAGAAGAAGATTTTTAAAGTTTTTCCATATATATTTGTATGTAAAACTTTGATCCCCTATTGTGGCCCCATCAAACCCCCAGGGCCCATAATTTGAACAAACTTGAATCTGCACTATGTCAGAAAGTTTTCATGTAAAAATCAGCTTTTCTGGCTCAGTGGTTCTTGAGAAGAAGATTTTTAAAGATTTTTCCTATATATTTGTATGTAAAACTTTCATCCCCCCTTGTGGCCCCATTCTACCGCCTGGGGCCATGATTTGAACAAACTTGAATCTGCAATATGTCAGGAAGCTTTCAGGTAAAGTTCAGCTCTTCTGCCCCAGTGGTTCTTGAGAAGAAGATTTTTAAAAATTTATCATATATTTACACATATGAAATACGGTTTCCCTTATTGTGGCAAAACCTGACACCCCAGGGGCCATGATTTCAACAAAGTTGAATTTGAACTATGTCATAAAGCTTCAAACTTGAATCTGAACTATGTCAGGAAACTTCGATGTAAATTTGAACTCCTCTGGCTCAATGGTTCTTAATTGAAAAGAAGATTTTTCCTATATAAATACATATAAAATGTGGTTTCACCTAGTGTGGCCCCACCCGACCCCCAGGGGCCATGCTATGAACAAACTTGAATCTGCATTATGTCAGGAAGCTTCCATGTAAAGTTGAACTCTTCTGGCTCAATGGTTCTTGAGAAGAAGATTTTAAAAGATTTTTCCTATATAAATACATATAAAATATGGTTTCCCCTAGTGTGGCCCCACCCGACCCCTGGGGGCTATGATATGAACAAACTTGAATCTGCATTATGTCAGAAAGCTTCCATGTAAATTTGAACTCTTCTGGCTCAATGGTTCTCGAGAAGAAGATTTTTAAAGATTTTTCCTATATACACACATATAAAATATGGTTTCCCCTAGTGTGGCCCCACCCGACCCCCAGGGGCCATGATATGAACAAACTTGAATCTGCATTATGTCAGGAAGCTTCCATGTAAAGTTGAACTCTTCTGGCTCAATGGTTCTTGAGAAGAAGATTTTAAAAGATTTTTCCTATATAAATACATATAAAATATGGTTTCCCCTATTGTGGCGCCATCCGACCCCTGGGGGCCATGATATGAACAAACTTGAATCTCCATTATGTCAGCAAACTTCCACGTAAATTTCAACTATACTGGTACAGTGGTTCATGAGAAGAAGATTTTTAAATGACCCCACCCTATTTTTACACTTTTGTGATTATCTCCCCTTTGAAGAGAACCTGGCCCTTAATTTGAACAATTTTGAATTCCCTTCAACTAAGGATGATTTGCATTAAGTTTGAATGAAATTGGCTTACTAGTTCTGGAGAAGAAGATTTTTTAAAATTTTCAGTGTATTTTTACTGATTTGCTATTATCTCCCGTTGGATAAGGGGGTTGGCCCTCATTTGAACATTTTGAATCCCCTTCACCCAAGGATGATTTGTGCCCACATTGGTTAAAATTGGCCCAGTGGTTTTGGAGAAGAAGTTGAAAATGTAAATGTTTAACAGACAGATGGACAGACAGACAGACAGACAGACAGACAGACGGACAGACAGACAGACAGACAGACGACGAACAAAAAGCGATCAGAAAAGCTCACTTGAGCTTTCAGCTCGGGTGAGCTAAAAACCCATCAGGTTTTTAAAAAAATCTA